>NC_074699.1:1091198-1172353 GCF_029448725.1 Salvelinus fontinalis
GTCTTTACTTAGAGAATTAAGGGATGCCTGTGAGAGACCAGTGCCTAAGTCTTCCTAAATTGGGACGCCATTATCTCGTTACAGGAGAGTTGTTACAGCGTGGTAATCTACTGAGCCAGCCAGGCAGAGTGTTAACATGTTGGTATTAACATGTTGTTAGCATTTTGTTATCCATCCTGGTTATTGGTTAACAGTACAGCCTTTAGTTTTTGACGTGTTCACCTGGTGGTGAAGGGCAGTCTGAAAGTCAACTTCATCATACTATTGATAAGACAAGAGAGGCTGATCAATAGTATGGCCAATAGAAGAAAGAGAGAGAGAAAGGGGAGAGTACGGAGACAGATGGGGAGAGAGAGAGAGAAAGGGGAGAGTATGGAGACAGACAGAGAGAGAGAGAGAGAAAGGGGAGAGTATGGAGGCAGACAGAGAGAGAAAGAGAAAGGGGAGAGTGTGGAGACAGACAGAGAAAGAGAAAGGGGAGAGTATGGAGAGAGACAGAGAGAGAGAGAGAGAAAGAGAAAGGGGAGAGTATGGAGAGAGACAGAGAGAGAGAGAGAGAAAGAGAAAGGGGAGAGTATGGAGACAGACAGAGAGAGAGAGAGAGAGAGAGAGAGAGAGAGAGAGAGAGAGAGAGAGAGAGAGAGAGAGAGAGAGGAGAGTATGGAGACAGACAGAGAGAGGAGGTAGAATCAGCAATACACATGGTTTCTGTGATTATGTACGTTTGATCAGGTGTCAAATCGTTAATCTATGTCCACACGTTTTCATAGACATGATGCTGTGTGTTGTGCTCAGTTCCAGGGTGGTGTGTGGTCCCTGAACATGATGCTGTGTGTTGTGTTCAGTTCCAGGGTGGTGTGTGGTCCCTGAACATGATGCTGTGTGTTGTGTTCAGTTCCAGGGTGGTGTGTGGTCCCTGAACATGATGCTGTGTGTTGTGTTCAGTTCCAGGGTGGTGTGTGGTCCCTGGACATGATGCTGTGTGTTGTGTTCAGTTCCAGGGTGGTGTGTGGTCCCTGAACATGATGCTGTGTGTTGTGCTCAGTTCCAGGGTGGTGTGTGGTCCCTGAACATGATGCTGTGTGTTGTGTTCAGTTCCAGGGTGGTGTGTGGTCCCTGAACATGATGCTGTGTGTTGTGCTCAGTTCCAGGGTGGTGTGTGGTCCCTGAACATGATGCTGTGTGTTGTGTTCAGTTCCAGGGTGGTGTGTGGTCCCTGAACATGATGCTGTGTGTTGTGTTCAGTTCCAGGGTGGTGTGTGGTCCCTGAACATGATGCTGTGTGTTGTGTTCAGTTCCAGGGTGGTGTGTGGTCCCTGAACATGATGCTGTGTGTTGTGTTCAGTTCCAGGGTGGTGTGTGGTCCCTGAACATGATGCTGTGTGTTGTGTTCAGTTCCAGGGTGGTGTGTGGTCCCTGAACATGATGCTGTGTGTTGTGTTCAGTTCCAGGGTGGTGTGTGGTCCCTGAACATGATGCTGTGTGTTGTGTTCAGTTCCAGGGTGGTGTGTGGTCCCTGGACATGATGCTGTGTGTTGTGTTCAGTTCCAGGGTGGTGTGTGGTCCCTGAACATGATGCTGTGTGTTGTGTTCAGTTCCAGGGTGGTGTGTGGTCCCTGAACATGATGCTGTGTGTTGTGTTCAGTTCCAGGGTGGTGTGTGGTCCCTGAACATGATGCTGTGTGTTGTGTTCAGTTCCAGGGTGGTGTGTGGTCCCTGGACATGATGCTGTGTGTTGTGTTCAGTTCCAGGGTGGTGTGTGGTCCCTGAACATGATGCTGTGTGTTGTGTTCAGTTCCAGGGTGGTGTGTGGTCCCTGAACATGATGCTGTGTGTTGTGTTCAGTTCCAGGGTGGTGTGTGGTCCCTGAACATGATGCTGTGTGTTGTGTTCAGTTCCAGGGTGGTGTGTGGTCCCTGAACATGATGCTGTGTGTTGTGCTCAGTTCCAGGGTGGTGTGTGGTCCCTGAACATGATGCTGTGTGTTGTGTTCAGTTCCAGGGTGGTGTGTGGTCCCTGAACATGATGCTGTGTGTTGTGTTCAGTTCCAGGGTGGTGTGTGGTCCCTGAACATGATGCTGTGTGTTGTGCTCAGTTCCAGGGTGGTGTGTGGTCCCTGAACATGATGCTGTGTGTTGTGTTCAGTTCCAGGGTGGTGTGTGGTCCCTGAACATGATGCTGTGTGTTGTGTTCAGTTCCAGGGTGGTGTGTGGTCCCTGAACATGATGCTGTGTGTTGTGCTCAGTTCCAGGGTGGTGTGTGGTCCCTGAACATGATGCTGTGTGTTGTGTTCAGTTCCAGGGTGGTGTGTGGTCCCTGAACATGATGCTGTGTGTTGTGTTCAGTTCCAGGGTGGTGTGTGGTCCCTGAACATGATGCTGTGTGTTGTGCTCAGTTCCAGGGTGGTGTGTGGTCCCTGAACATGATGCTGTGTGTTGTGTTCAGTTCCAGGGTGGTGTGTGGTCCCTGAACATGATGCTGTGTGTTGTGTTCAGTTCCAGGGTGGTGTGTGGTCCCTGAACATGATGCTGTGTGTTGTGCTCAGTTCCAGGGTGGTGTGTGGTCCCTGAACATGATGCTGTGTGTTGTGTTCAGTTCCAGGGTGGTGTGTGGTCCCTGAACATGATGCTGTGTGTTGTGTTCAGTTCCAGGGTGGTGTGTGGTCCCTGAACATGATGCTGTGTGTTGTGTTCAGTTCCAGGGTGGTGTGTGGTCCCTGAACATGATGCTGTGTGTTGTGTTCAGTTCCAGGGTGGTGTGTGGTCCCTGAACATGATGCTGTGTGTTGTGCTCAGTTCCAGGGTGGTGTGTGGTCCCTGAACATGATGCTGTGTGTTGTGTTCAGTTCCAGGGTGGTGTGTGGTCCCTGAACATGATGCTGTGTGTTGTGTTCAGTTCCAGGGTGGTGTGTGGTCCCTGGACATGATGCTGTGTGTTGTGTTCAGTTCCAGGGTGGTGTGTGGTCCCTGGACATGATGCTGTGTGTTGTGTTCAGTTCCAGGGTGGTGTGTGGTCCCTGAACATGATGCTGTGTGTTGTGTTCAGTTCCAGGGTGGTGTGTGGTCCCTGAACATGATGCTGTGTGTTGTGTTCAGTTCCAGGGTGGTGTGTGGTCCCTGAACATGATGCTGTGTGTTGTGTTCAGTTCCAGGGTGGTGTGTGGTCCCTGAACATGATGCTGTGTGTTGTGTTCAGTTCCAGGGTGGTGTGTGGTCCCTGAACATGATGCTGTGTGTTGTGTTCAGTTCCAGGGTGGTGTGTGGTCCCTGAACATGATGCTGTGTGTTGTGTTCAGTTCCAGGGTGGTGTGTGGTCCCTGAACATGATGCTGTGTGTTGTGTTCAGTTCCAGGGTGGTGTGTGGTCCCTGAACATGATGCTGTGTGTTGTGTTCAGTTCCAGGGTGGTGTGTGGTCCCTGGACATGATGCTGTGTGTTGTGTTCAGTTCCAGGGTGGTGTGTGGTCCCTGAACATGATGCTGTGTGTTGTGTTCAGTTCCAGGGTGGTGTGTGGTCCCTGAACATGATGCTGTGTGTTGTGTTCAGTTCCAGGGTGGTGTGTGGTCCCTGAACATGATGCTGTGTGTTGTGTTCAGTTCCAGGGTGGTGTGTGGTCCCTGAACATGATGCTGTGTGACGGCCTGATGTCCATGGATGTGATGCTGTGCACAGCCTCCATCTTCAACCTCTGCGCCATCAGCGTCGACAGGTCAGTCAGATACAAGCACACGCACACGCACACGCACGCACGCACACGCACACGCACACGCACGCACGCACGCACGCACGCACACACACACACACACACACACACACACACACACACACACACACATACACACACAGACATGCACACACAGACATGCACACACACACACACACACACACACACACACACACACACACACACACACACACACACACACACACACACACACACACACACACACACACACACACACACAGACACACATAAACACACACACACATAAACACATAAACACATAAAGACACGCATAAAGACACACGCCGAACCCCAGGTCCCTCTACCATTATGGTTGAAGTCGTCAGGTGTTCAGACGAGGTTCTCATTAGACGAGAGAGGTTTTGGGATCCAACTCTGTTAATAAATGATGTAAATATGATGTTTATTTGGTGCTTTACTTTGAACTGTGTATTTCCTGTCCCCGGCTTCCTGTGTAATTATCAACCAACTATCCACATAGTGTCCAGGGCTAACAATATCTGAAGCGTTATCAGAAATACTTCAAAACATTGCGTTGAGTCCATCTAATGAACTGCTTCCTGAAACAGACAGACACATTCCCCAACTGATGTGTGATGCATTAAAAATGTATAAATTGCCATTCATAGCTAGTCAGGACTTGTAGCCTGAATCTCCCTAACAGATAGACACATCTCATCTTCTCCTTACTGAGTCTCTACTTCTAATGGAGTTGAACCCTCTACCTCCTGAGTCTCTACTTCTAATGTTGTTGACCCCTCTACCTCCTGAGTCTCTACTTCTAATGGCGTTGACCCCTCTACCTCCTGAGTCTCTACTTCTAATGGTATTGACCCCTCTACCTCCTGAGTCTCTACTTCTAATGGCGTTGACCCCTCTACCTCCTGAGTCTCTACTTCTAATGGCGTTGACCCCTCTACCTCCTGAGTCTCTACTTCTAATGGTATTGACCTTTACCTCCTGAGTCTCTACTTCTAATGGTATTGACCCCTCTACCTCCTGAGTCTCTACTTCTAATGGTGTTGACCTTTACCTCCTGAGTCTCTACTTCTAATGGCGTTGACCCCTCTACCTCCTGAGTCTCTACTTCTAATGGTATTGACCCCTCTACCTCCTGAGTCTCTACTTCTAATGGTATTGACCCCTCTACCTCCTGAGTCTCTACTTCTAATGGTGTTGACCTTTACCTCCTGAGTCTCTACTTCTAATGGCATTGGCCCCTCTACCTCCTGAGTCTCTACTTCTAATGGTGTTGACCCCTCTACCTCCTGAGTCTCTCTACTTCTAATGGTGTTGACCTCTCTACCTCCTGAGTCTCTCTACTTCTAATGGTGTTGACTCCTCTACCTCCTGAGTCTCTACTTCTAATGGTGTAGACTCCTCTACCTCTTGAGTCTCTCTACTTCTAATGGTGCTGACCCCTCTACCTCCTGAGTCTCTACTTCTAATGGTGTTGACCCCTCTACCTCCTGAGTCTCTACTTCTAATGGTGTTGACCCCTCTACCTCCTGAGTCTCTCTACTTCTAATGGTGTTGACCCCTCTACCTCCTGAGTCTCTCTACTTCTAATGGTGTTGACCCCTCTACCTCCTGAGTCTCTATACTTCTAATGGTGTTGACCCCTCTACCTCCTGAGTCTCTATACTTCTAATGGTGTTGACCCCTCTACCTCCTGAGTCTCTCTACTTCTAATGGTGCTGACCCCTCTACCTCCTGAGTCTCTACTTCTAATGGTGTTGACCCCTCTACCTCCTGAGTCTCTACTTCTAATGGTGTTGACCCCTCTACCTCCTGAGTCTCTCTACTTCTAATGGTGTTGACCCCTCTACCTCCTGAGTCTCTCTACTTCTAATGGTGCTGACCCCTCTACCTCCTGAGTCTCTACTTCTAATGTTGTTGACTCCTCTACCTCCTGAGTCTCTACTTCTAATGGTGTTGACTCCTCTACCTCCTGAGTCTCTACTTCTAATGTTGTTGACCCCTCTACCTCCTGAGTCTCTACTTCTAATGGTGTTGACCCCTCTACCTCCTGAGTCTCTCTACTTCTAATGGTGTTGACCCCTCTACCTCCTGAGTCTCTCTACTTCTAATGGTGTTGACCCCTCTACCTCCTGAGTCTCTACTTCTAATGGTGTTGACCCCTCTACCTCCCGAGTCTCACTACTTCTAATGATGTTGACCCCTCTACCTCCTGAGTATCTACTTCTAATGGTGTTGACCCCTCTACTTCCTGAGTCTCTACTTCTAATGGCGTTGACCCCTCTACCTCCCGAGTCTCTCTACTTCTAATGGTGTTGACCCCTCTACCGCCTGAGTCTCTACTTCTAATGGTGTTGACCCCTCTACCTCCTGAGTCTCTACTTCTAATGGTGTTGACTCCTCTACTTCCTGAGTCTCTACTTCTAATGATGTTGACCCCTCTACCTCCTGAGTCTCTCTACTTCTAATGGTGTTGACCCCTCTATCTCCTGAGTCTCTACTTCTAATGGCGTTGACCCCTCTACCTCCTGAGTCTCTACTTCTAATGGCGTTGACCCCTCTACCTCCTGAGTCTCTACTTCTAATGGTGTTGACCCCTCTACCTCCTGAGTCTCTCTACTTCTAATGGTGTTGACCCCTCTACCTCCTGAGTCTCTACTTCTAATGGTGTTGACCCCTCTACCTCACCTCTCCGTAGCTCAGGGTCTGCTGCTGAGAGATAAATAAACACATTGTGTGAAATGTTGCATAATAGACAGAAAGATGGAAGGGGACCAAACTAAAATCCATTACCTAGTTGGAGAAAAATAAGCCCCGGCATAGCAACGTCTGAAAGCCACCCACAGTGATTCTAATAGATTTATAACATTTTAACATTTTGACCAATTTGAAAGTATAAATATATTTGCATAAATGAATACATTAATTGAATAATGTTTAGCCTCAGTCAATAGTGACCTGATGCAAATGCAAATTCATAACAGAAATAGACTGTTGACGCAAAGGAAACATGTATTATTGTTTATTAACAGGAAAACACTGTAAATAAACAATACACAAGCATACATTTTTTCCTTGTGTCAACAGTCTATTTCTGTTATGAATTTGCATCAGGTCACGATTGAGTTGTTGCATCGGGCTGAGAAACAACCAATTCATGACTTTCACTCAAATCATGCATTTGTATCAATAGAAGTTCTCCACTAAAGCTCAAATTAATCCGAGTGAAGGCATACTGCAGGTAATGGGTCATACTGCAGGTAAAGGGTCATACTGCAGGTAAAGGGTCATACTGCAGGTAAAGGGTCATACTGCAGGTAAAGGGTCATACTGCAGGTAAAGGGTCATACTGCAGGTAAAGGGTCATACTGCAGGTAAAGGGTCATACTGCAGGTAAAGGGTCATACTGCAGGTAAAGGGTCATGCTGCAGTTAAAGGGTCATACTGTAGGTAAAGGGTCATACTGCAGGTAAAGGGTCATACTGCAGGTAAAGGATCATACTGCAGGTAAAGGGTCATACTGCAGGTAATGGGTCATACTGCAGGTAAAGGGTCATACTGCAGGTAAAGGGTCATACTGCAGGTAAAGGGTCATACTGCAGGTAAAGGGTCATACTGCAGGTAATGGGTCATACTGCAGGTAAAGGGTCATACTGCAGGTAAAGGGTCATACTGCAGGTAAAGTCATACTGTAGGGTCCCTCATACTGTAGGTAAAGGGTCATACTGCAGGTAAAGGGTCATACTGTAGGTAAAGGGTCATACTGCAGGTAAAGGTTCATACTGCAGGTAATGGGTCATACTGCAGGTAAAGGATCATACTGCAGGTAAAGGGTCATACTGCAGGTAATGGGTCATACTGCAGGTAAAGGATCATACTGCAGGTAAAGGGTCATACTGCAGGTAAAGGGTCATACTGCAGGTAAAGGGTCATACTGTAGGTAAAGGGTCATACTGCAGGTAAAGGTTCATACTGCAGGTAATGGGTCATACTGCAGGTAAAGGGTCGAACTGTAGGTAAAGGATCATACTGTAGGTAAAGGGTCATACTGCAGGTAAAGGATCATACTGTAGGTAAAGCGTCATACTGTAGGTAAAGGGTCATACTGCAGGCAAAGTCATACTGTAAGTAAAGTCATACTGTATGTAAATGTCAATCTCTAGGTCAAGGGTCAAACTTTAGGTAAAGGGTCATACTGTAGGTAAAGGGTCATACTGCAGGTAAAGGGGCATACTGCAGGTAAAGGATCATACTGCAGGTAAATGGTCATACTGCAGGTAATGGGTCATACTGCAGGTAAAGGGTCATACTGCAGGTAAAGGGTCATACTGCAGGTAAAGGGTCATACTGCAGGTAAAGGGTCATACTGCAGGTAAAGTCATACTGTAGGGTCCCTCATACTGTAGGTAAAGGGTCATACTGCAGGTAAAGGGTCATACTGTGGGTAAAGGGTCATACTGCAGGTAAAGGTTCATACTGCAGGTAATGGGTCATACTGCAGGTAAAGGATCATACTGCAGGTAAAGGGTCATACTGCAGGTAAAGGGTCATACTGCAGGTAAAGGGTCATACTGCAGGTAATGGGTCATACTGTAGGTAAAGGATCATACTGCAGGTAAAGGGTCATACTGCAGGTAAAGGGTCATACTGCAGGTAAAGGGTCATACTGCAGGTAATGGGTCATACTGCAGGTAAAGGATCATACTGCAGGTAAAGGGTCATACTGCAGGTAAAGGGTCATACTGCAGGTAAAGGGTCATACTGTAGGTAAAGGGTCATACTGCAGGTAAAGGATCATACTGCAGGTAAAGGGTCATACTGCAGGTAAAGGGTCATACTGTAGGTAAAGGGTCATACTGCAGGTAAAGGGTCATACTGCAGGTAAAGGGTCATACTGCAGGTAAAGGTTCATACTGCAGGTAAAGGGTCATACTGCAGGTAAAGGGTCATACTGCAGGTAAAGGGTCATACTGCAGGTAAAGGGTCGAACTGTAGGTAAAGGATCATACTGTAGGTAAAGGGTCATACTGCAGGTAAAGGATCATACTGTAGGTAAAGGGTCATACTGCAGGCAAAGTCATACTGTAAGTAAAGTCATACTGTATGTAAATGTCAATCTCTAGGTCAAGGGTCAAACTTTAGGTAAAGGGTCATACTGTAGGTAAAGGGTCATACTGCAGGTAAAGGGTCACACTGTAGGTAAAGGGTCATACTGTAGGTAAAGGGTCACACTGTAGGTACAGGTCATACTGTAGGTAAAGTCATACTGTAGGGTCCCTCATACTGTGGGTAAAGTCATACTGTAGGTAAAGGGTCATACTGTAGGTAAAGTCATACTGTAGGTAAAGGGTCATGCTGTAGCTGAAGGGTCAAACTGTAGCTGAAGGGTCATACTGTAGGTAAAGTCATACTGTAGGTATGGGGTCATACTGTAGGTATGGGGTCATACTGTAGGTAAAGGGTCATACTGTAGGTAAAGGGTCATACTGTAGGTAAAGTCATACTGTAGGTAAAGGTCCTTTGTCACTAAAGAGTCTCTACTTGCGATGATAGGTGTTTTTTAATATATAAACTTGTATTTACATTAGTTGAATGTACTAGTTGTAAGTCGCTCTGGATAAGAACCTCTCCTAAATGACTAAAATGTTCATATAAAATGTCTCTCTCCCTCTGTGCAGCTCCACCTTGCCATCTGGTAGGCTTAGTGGACATGGTCACTGGTGTAAAGTAACTCAGTAAAAATACTTTCAAGTACTACTTAAGTAGTTTTGGGAGGTATCTGTGCTTTACTTTACTATTCATATTTTTGACTACTTTTACTTTTACTTCACTACATTCCTGAAGAAAATAAAGTACTTTTTACTCTATACGTTTTCCCCGACACCCAAAAGTACTCGTTACATATCGAATGTTCATCCGGGACAGCAATATGGTCCAATCCACTCACCTTTCAATATAGAGTGTTGTCATCCCTACTGCCTCTTATCTGGTGGACTCACTAAACACAAACACTGGTTTTGTAAATGATGTCTATTTGTTGGAGTGAGCTCCGTGCTGTCTCAGAAAATAAATACAACTTGTGCCGTCTGGTTTGCTTAATAATATAAGGATTTTGATGTATAGCGTTTAATTTGACTTTTTACTTTATAACAAAGTACCAGATACTTTTAGACTTTTACTCAAGTATTGTTTGACTGGGTGACTTTCACTTTGACTTGAGTCATTTTCTATGTTTACTTTTACTCAAGTATGAGAATTGAGAACTTTTTCCACCACCGGACAGGGTCAAAGGTCACTTGTGTCGTGATCACTAAACAGTCTCTCTCCTCCTCCAGGATCATCCCTGTGTCCATCCCTCTGAAAGACCACAGGAACTCTAGTTAGAGGCCCCATATGATCACTAAAGACCACCTTGTGATTTCTCACTCTCTCTCTCTCTCTCCAATTTCAATTTAAGGGACTTTATTGGCATGGGAAACATATGTTAACATTGCCAAAGCAAGTGAAATAGATAATAAATAAAAGTGAAATAAATCATACAAATTTAACAATAAACATTACACTCACAAAAGTTCCAGAAGAATACAAACATTTCAAATGTCATATTATGTCTATATACAGTGTTGTAACGATGTGCAAATAGTTAAAGTACAAAAGGGAAAATAAATAAGCATAAATATGGGTTGTATTTACAATGGTGTTTGTTCTTCACTGGTTGCCCTTTTCTTGTGGCAACAGGTCACAAATCTTGCTGCAGTGATGTCACACTGTGGTATTTCACCCAATAGATATGGGAGTTTATCAAAATTGGATTTGTTTTCGAAGTCTTCGTGGGTCTGTGTAATCTGAGTGAAATATGTGCCTCTATGGTCATAATTTGGCAGGAGGTTAGGAAGTGTAGCTCAGTTTCCACCTCATTTTGTTGGCAGTGTGCACATAGCCTGTCTTCTCTTGAGAGCCAGGTCTGCCTACGGCGGCCTTTCTCAATAGCAAGGCTATGCTCACTGAGTCTCTAGGTAGTCAAAGCTTTCCTTAAGTTTGGGTCAGTCACAGTGGTCAGGTATTCTTCCTGACACGTGGGCTCCAACTCCGGCCTCTAGGTCACCAGGCTGCTCGTTATGGCGCACACCTGTCACCATCGTTACGCACACCTGCACGTCATCAGACTCACCTGGACTCCATCACCTCCCCGATTACCTTCCCTATATATGTCACTCCCTTTTGGTTTCTTCCCCAGGTGTTATTGTTTCTGTTCCTGTGTCATGTCTGTGTTTCGTATTTAGTTGCATTTATTTATTAAAAACACTCACTGAACTTGCTTCCTGACTCTCGGCGTACTCTCCCGACTCTTTTTGTTTTCTCATGATTTGGTCGGGTCTAATTGTGTTGCTGTCCTGGGGCTCTGTGGGGTCTGTTTGTGTTTGTGAACAGAGCCCTAGGACCAGCTTGCTTAGGGGACTCTTCTCCAGGTCCATCTCTCTGTAGGTGATGGCTTTGTTATGTAAGGTTTGGGAATCGCTTCCTTTTAGGTGGTTGTAGAATTTAAGGGCTCTTTTCTGGATTTTGATAATTAGCTGGTATCGTCCTAATTCTGCTCTGCATGCATTATTTGGTGTTCTACGTTGTACACAGAGGATATTTTTTTTAGAATTCTACATGCAGAGTGTCAATTTGGTGTTTGTCCCATTTTGTGAAATCTTGGTTGGTGAGCGGACCCCAGACCTCACAACCATAAAGGGCAATGGGTTCTATAACTGATTCAAGTATTTTTAGCCAGATCCTAATTGGTGTGTCGAATGTTATGGTCCTCTTGATGGCATAGAAGGTACTTCTTGCCTTGTCTCTCAGATCGTTCACAGCTTTGTGGAAGTTACCTGTGGCGCTGATGTTTAGGCCAAGTTATGTATAGTTGTTTTGTGTGCTCTAGGGCAACGGTGTCTAGATGGAATTTTGTATTTGTTGTCCTGGCAACTGGACTTTTTTTGGAACACCATTATTTTTGTCTTACTGTCAGGACCCAGGTCTGACAGAATCTGTGCAGAAGATCTAGGTGCTGCTGTAGGCCCTCCTTGGCTGGGGACAGAAGCACCAGATCATCAGCAAACAGTAGACATTTAACTTCAGATTCTAGTAGGGTGAGACCGGGTGCTGCAGACGGTTGCCCGCGCCTATTTGTTTATATATATGTTGAAGAGGGTGGGGCTTTATCTGCATGCCTGGGCCCTGTGGAAAGAAATGTTTGTTTTTTGCCAACTTTAACCGCACACTTGTGTGTGTACATGGATTTTATAATGTCGGATGTTTTTCCCCAACACCACTTTCCATCAATTTGTACAACCCTCGTGCCAAATTGAGAGAACGTAGGGTCAATTAGGGTGTGCAGGGTGAATACATGGTCTGTCGTATGGTAATTTGGTAAAAAGCCTATTTGACATTTGCTTATTGTTTATGCTGTGGAAATGTCGCATCTGCTGTTAATGATAATGCAGAGGATTTTCCCAAGGTTGCTGTTGACGCATATTCCACGGTAGTTATCGGGGTCAAATTTGTCTCCACTTTTGTGGATTGGGGTGATCAGTCCTTGGTTCCAAATATTGGGGGAGATGCCAGAGCTGAGAATGATGTTAAAGAGTTTAACAATAGCCAAATTGAGTTTGTGGTCTGTATATTTCATCATTTCATTGAGGATACCATCAACCCCACAGGCCTTTTTGGGTTGGAGGTTTTTGTATTTTGTCCTGTAGTTCATTCAATGTAAATGTAATTCTCTCTCTCGCTCTCCCCCCAGGTTCATTGCTGTGTCAATCCCTCTGAACTACAACAGGAAGCACGTTGACCAGCGTCAGATCATCCTGCTGTCAGGCACCTGGCTCATAGCCCTGGCCGTGGCCTCCCCCGTCATGTTGGGTATCAACAACATCCCCCAGCGGGACCCCACCGAGTGTAAACTGGAAGATGACAACTATGTGGTCTACTCCTCTGTCTGCTCCTTCTTCATCCCCTGCCCCATCATGCTCCTCCTCTACTTCGGCATGTTCCAGGGCCTGAAGAGGTGGGAGGAGGCGCGCAAGGCCAAGCTGAGGAACAGCATCCAGACATGTAGGAAGCTTCAGCATGCAGCCGCAGCCTCCGCCATGCCAACCTCAGGTACCATCCCCGGGCCGCTGCCCATGCCCCTGCCCAGGATCATCGAGAGGGACCTGGCTCAAGCCCGGCTGGGGCTGGAGGATACCGATGACTATCTGCAGCCGGACTGCCCCCCGTTCCCCTCGGCGTACAGGGAGAGGATCAGCTCCGTGCCGTCCATCTCCTACCAGCAGAAGCCGCCGCAGAAGAGGAAGCGAGCCAAAATCAACGGCAGGGAGAGGAAGGCCATGAGGGTTCTTCCTGTTGTGGTGGGTAAGTGCCACAGATTAAAGTTACAGACTTGTCAAAAAGTTGTCAAAAACTCACAAAGGCTCCCCTGACTTGTCAAAATGAATAAGTTCCCCTCAAACCTGTCAAAAAACTTACAAAGGTTTCCTTCAAAACTTCAGAGTCAGAGTGCTATGAGTCAGAATCAAGTTTCAAGGTCTTTGTGACTGACTCAAGTCTCCATCTCTGCTTCCCCCCTTTCTCTTTTCTACTGAGGGCTCATAGGGTAGGTTCTGACTGGTCGTGATCAGACCTGGGTCAAATACATGTTTTGGGCGCATACTGTATAAACCCCTTATGGCCGGCCTCAAAGCACACATTGCTTTCTCCAAAGGCTTAAATAAAAAATAAATATATATATACACTGCTCAAAAAAATAAAGGGAACACTTAAACAACACAATGTAACTCCAAGTCAATCACACTTCTGTGAAATCAAACTGTCCACTTAGGAAGCAACACTGATTGACAATAAATTTCACATGCTGTTGTGCAAATGGGATAGACAAAAGGTGGAAATTATAGGCAATTAGCAAGACACCCCCAATAAAGGAGTGATTCTACAGGTGGTGACCACAGACCACTTCTCAGTTCCTATGCTTCCTGGCTGATGTTTTGGTCACTTTTGAATGCTGACGGTGCTCTCACTCTAGTGGTAGCATGAGACGGAGTTTACAACCCACACAAGTGGCTGAGGTAGTGCAGTTCATCCAGGATGGCACATCAATGCGAGCTGTGGCAAGAAGGTTTGCTGTGTCTGTCAGCGTAGTGTCCAGAGCATGGAGGCGCTACCAGGAGACAGGCCAGTACACCAGGAGACGTGGAGGAGGCCGTAGGATGGCAACAACCCAGCAGCAGGACCGCTACCTCCGCCTTTGTGCAAGGAGGATTAAAAGCTAGACTAGACAGTCACTATCAGATAGTCCTGAGAACCGGTTCTCCAGTCATAATGACAGGCTACAGGATGAAAGTATTGTGTTTCCAGCTTCTGATTCACTGACCTGCTTATTAAATGGATGATAATGTTCATCAAACCAGGACCTGGAAATTGATAGAAATGTTCAGTCGTGAGATGAAGTGATGAAAATGATTAAATACCCAGCAGGCCACGCTGGTCTGAAATGATGTCATTCTCTTATTTGAACCAGTTTGGCCCTCTGGGAGAGTATTGCGTTTCGGGCCTCTCTGGACTCACACTGACCTGGAAATTGATTAAGGGGCCCTAACGGTCTAAATGGAAATGATGCGGTGATATACCTAAGGGGGGGGGGGGGGGGATTCTCTATCTCTCATTTCTGGAGTTATTCACTTTTTTTTGGGCCACAGGATCATCATTCATGAATAATTTGAGGTGGTTGAGTCATTTTCTCAGTGTCAGGCTGATGAGGTGCATTTTTGATGAAACATGCACTATGTTTGAGTGGTGGATGCTGGTGGCACATCATCTTCATCGGTGAGAGAAAAACTAAATCCTTCTATAAAAAGGTGTCCTGCAGTGCTCTCATGGCTTCCTGATCTGTCATAATGAACTGGTTCACACTTTTATTTAAAAAAAAGCTTTCAAAAGAGGTTATTTGGCTGTCCTAATAGGAGAACCCCTTTTGAAGAACCTTTTTGGGTTCTGGGTAGAACCCTCTGTGGAAAAGGGTTCTACATGGAACCCAAAGGGTTCTGCTTGGAAAAGGACAATCAAATAACCTTTTTAGGTAGAACTGTAAGTGTGGTGTGCCTCCTGCCATGAGCTACTTTAATATTTAAATTATTTAATGGGAGAAACAACCTTTCTAATGTACAATGATGAGAATGCTATAGTGTTGACAGCAGATACACAGCCTGTTAGGAGAATGCTACAGTGTTAACAGCAGATACACAGCCTGTTAGGAGAATACAGAATGCTACAGTATTAACAGCAGATACACAGCTGTTAGGAGAATGCTACAGTGTTGACAGCAGATACACAGCTGTTAGGAGAATGCTACAGTGTTGACAGCAGATACACAGCTGTTAGGAGAATGCTACAGTGTTGACAGCAGATACACAGCCTGTTAGGAGAATACAGAATGCTACAGTATTGACAGCAGATACACAGCCTGTTAGGAGAATGCTACAGTGTTGACAGCAGATACACAGCCTGTTAGGAGAATACAGAATGCTACAGTGTTAACAGCAGATACACAGCCTGTTAGGAGAATACAGAATGCTACAGTGTTGACAGCAGATACACAGCGTGTTAGGAGAATGCTACAGTATTGACAGCAGATACACAGCCTGTTAGGAGAATACAGAATGCTACACTGTTGACAGCAGATACACAGCTGTTAGGAGAATGCTACAGTGTTAACAGCAGATACACAGCTGTTAGGAGAATGCTACAGTGTTGACAGCAGATACACAGCCTGTTAGGAGAATGCTACAGTGTTGACAGCAGATACACAGCGTGTTAGGAGAATGCTACAGTGTTGACAGCAGATACGCAGCTTGTTAGGAGAATGCTACAGTGTTGACAGCAGATACACAGTGTGTTAGGAGAATGCTACAGTGTTGACAGCAGATACGCAGCTTGTTAGGAGAATGCTACAGTGTTGACAGCAGATACACAGCTGTTAGGAGAATGCTACAGTGTTGACAGCAGATACACAGCCTTTTAGGAGAATGCTACAGTGTTGACAGCAGATACACAGCCTTTTAGGAGAATGCTACAGTGTTGACAGCAGATACACAGCCTTTTAGGAGAATGCTACAGTATTGACAGCAGATACACAGCTGTTAGGAGAATGCTACAGTGTTGACAGCAGATACACAGCTGTTAGGAGAATGCTACAGTGTTGACAGCAGATACACAGCGTGTTAGGAGAATGCTACAGTGTTGACAGAAGATACGCAGCTTGTTAGGAGAATGCTACAGTGTTGACAGCAGATACACAGCCTGTTAGGAGAATGCTACAGTATTGACAGCAGATACACATCCTGTTAGGAGAATACAGAATGCTACAGTGTTGACAGCAGATACACAGCATGTTAGGAGAATACAGAATGCTACAGTGTTGACAGCAGATACACAGCCTGTTAGGAGAATGCTACAGTGTTGACAGCAGATACACAGCGTGTTAGGAGAATACAGAATGCTACAGTATTGACAGCAGATACACAGCCTGTTAGGAGAATGCTAGTGTTGACAGCAGATACGCAGCTTGTTAGGAGAATACAGAATGCTACAGTGTTGACAGCAGATACACAGCTGTTAGGAGAATGCTACAGTGTTGACAGCAGATACGCAGCTTGTTAGGAGAATACAGAATGCTACAGTGTTGACAGCAGATACACAGCCTGTTAGGAGAATACAGAATGCTACAGTGTTGACAGCAGATACACAGCCTGTTAGGAGAATACAGAATGCTACAGTATTGACAGCAGATCAACAGCTTGTTATGAGAATGCTACAGTGTTAAGAGCAGATACACAGCCTGTTAGGAGAATACAGAATGCTACAGTGTTAACAGCAGATACACAGCTTGTTAGGAGAATGCTACAGTGTTAACAGCAGATACACAGCCTGTTAGGAGAATACAGAATGCTACAGTGTTAACAGCAGATACACAGCCTGTTAGGAGAATACAGAATGCTACAGTGTTGACAGCAGATACGCAGCTTGTTAGGAGAATACAGAATGCTACAGTGTTGACAGCAGATACACAGCCTGTTAGGAGAATGCTACAGTGTTAACAGCAGATACACAGCCTGTTAGGAGAATGCAGAATGCTACACTGTTGACAGCAGATACACAGCCTGTTAGGAAAATACAGAATGCTACAGTATTGACAGCAGATACACAGTCTGTTAGGAAAATACAGAATGCTACACTGTTGACAGCAGATACACAGTCTGTTAGGAAAATACAGAATGCTATAGTGTTAATAGCAGATACACAGCTTGTTAGGAGAATGCAGAATGCTACAGTGTTAACAGCAGATACACAGCCTGTTAAGACAATACAGAATGATACAGTGTTAACAGCAGATACACAGCTTGTTAAGACAATACAGAATGCTACACTGTTGACAGCAGATACACAGCTGTTAGGAGAATGCTACACTGTTGACAGCAGATACACAGCTGTTAGGAGAATGCTACAGTATTGACAGCAGATACACAGCTTGTTAGGAGAATGCTACACTGTTGACAGCAGATACACAGCCTGTTAGGAGAATGCAGAATGCTACACTGTTGACAGCAGATACACAGCCTGTTAGGAGAATGCAGAATGCTACAGTGTTAACAGCAGATACACAGCTTGTTAGGAGAATGCAGAATGCTACACTGTTGACAGCAGATACACAGCTTGTTAGGAGAATGCAGAATGCTACAGTGTTAACAGCAGATACACAGCTTGTTAGGAGAATGCAGAATGCTACAGTGTTAACAGCAGATACACAGCTTGTTAAGACAATACAGAATACTACACTGTTGACAGCAGATACACAGCTTGTTAGGAGAATGCTACACTGTTGACAGCAGATGCTAAATGATTATGCACTTATCATCAATAATGAAACGTTAATGATAAGTAATGATAAGCAACGACATGTTGTCGTCAAGCAACACGACTAAATGGTTAAACACGTTAAAAACATTTACTAATCAAATCATACCAAAGGTCATCAAACCCAGCCAATAGCTAATATACATTGGAGGCTGTGGTATTTACTAAACCCAAATTAGGAAAGCCCTTGGATATCAGTAGCATCTTATCGGAGAAACTGATGACGAGGGACTACACTTTATCATGTAGGGTCCTGTAGACTTCACTGTGTTGCAGCCAGGCAACATAACTAAGGTAAAGGTCTGTAGTCATCAGATGCTAGGTCTGACAGAAGGTCTGTAGTCATCAGATGCTAGGTCTGACAGAAGGTCTGTAGTCATCAGATGCTAGGTCTAACAGAAGGTCTGTAGTCATCAGATGCTAGGTTTAACAGAAGGTCTGTAGTCATCAGATGCTAGGTTTAGCAGAAGGTCTGTAGTCATCAGATGCTAGGTCTGACAGAAGGTCTGTAGTCATCAGATGCTAGGTCTAACAAGGTCTGTAGTCATCAGATGCTAGGTCTAACAAGGTCTGTAGTCATCAGATGCTAGGTCTAATAGAAGGTCTGTAGTCATCAGATGCTAGGTCTAATAGAAGTTCTGTAGTCATCAGATGCTAGGTCTAATAGAAGTTCTGTAGTCATCAGATGCTAGGTCTGACAGAAGGCCTGTAGTCATCAGATGCTAGGTCTAACAGAAGGTCTGTAGTCATCAGATGCTAGGTCTGACAGAAGGTCTGTAGTCATCAGATGCTAGGTCTAGCAGAAGGTCTGTAGTCATCAGATGCTAGGTCTGACAGAAGGTCTGTAGTCATCAGATGCTAGGTCTAACAGAAGGTCTGTAGTCATCAGATGCTAGGTCTAACAGAAGGTCTGTAGTCATCAGATGCTAGGTCTGACAGAAGGTCTGTAGTCATCAGATGCTAGGTCTGACAGAAGGTCTGTAGTCATCAGATGCTAGGTCTGACAGAAGGTCTGTAGTCATCAGATGCTAGGTCTAACAGAAGGTCTGTAGTCATCAGATGCTAGGTCTAACAGAAGGTCTGTAGTCATCAGATGCTAGGTCTGACAGAAGGTCTGTAGTCATCAGATGCTAGGTCTGACAGAAGGTCTGTAGTCATCAGATGCTAGGTCTAACAGAAGGTCTGTAGTCATCAGATGCTAGGTCTAACAGAAGGTCTGTAGTCAGCAGATGCTAGGTCTAACAGAAGGTCTGTAGTCATCAGATGCTAGGTCTGACAGAAGGTCTGTAGTCATCAGATGCTAGGTCTAACAGAAGGTCTGTAGTCATCAGATGCTAGGTCTGACAGAAGGTCTGTAGACAGAAGGTCTGTAGTCATCAAATGCTAGGTCTAACAGAAGGTCTGTAGTCATCAGATGCTAGGTCTGACAGAAGGTCTGTAGTCATCAGATGCTAGGTCTGACAGAAGGGCTGTAGTCATCAGATGCTAGGTCTGACAGAAGGTCTGTAGTTATCAGATGCTAGATCTGACAGAAGGTCTGTAGTCATCAGATGCTAGGTCTAACAGAAGGTCTGTAGTCAGCAGATGCTAGGTCTGACAGAAGGTCTGTAGTCATCAGATGCTAGGTCTAACAGAAGGTCTGTAGTCATCAGATGCTAGGTCTAACAGAAGGTCTGTAGTCATCAGATGCTAGATCTGACAGAAGGTCTGTAGTCATCAGATGCTAGGTCTAACAGAAGGTCTGTAGTCAGCAGATGCTAGGTCTAATAGAAGGTCTGTAGTCAGCAGATGCTAGGTCTAACAGAAGGTCTGTAGTCAGCAGATGCTAGGTTTAACAGAAGGTCTGTAGACCTATTAGAAGTGTGACTTTAGTCTGCCGTTCTCCACCTGACTAAGTTTAGCTTAAAGCCTTAAATCCAATCAATATGTACCACTTTGGATCGTCTTACCCCCACAACACACATGACCACAGGTTTAAGTATAGAGGTGCCTACTGAGTCATTCACGGCTTCAACTAATGAGCAGAAACAGATGGAAGTGTTGAGGAGAGTTAAATGTCTTCATTAGTCTCCAGTGACACAGCCAGACTGACGGATGTTCCTCTGTCTTTGGTCATCTACGTGGGAGACCATGTGGGTGGTGACTCATTTTTAAACAGATAGTCATTTCACACTACCATGCCCAAGCCAAACATAATGTGGATATTTTCCTCAAAGTTCCAGAAAGGATGATTGTGATATGCGTAATCAGGTCAGCTCTGTGCAGCTTGGTTTGGTTCAGCAGGGTGAAAAGTCCATCTGCATTTCTAACAGGGGTTTTAAGTGAGAAATACAGGAACGCTGCTGTTTACAGATCAGGGTTTTTAAGTGAGAAATAAAGGAACGTTGCTGTTCACAGATCAGGGGTTTTAAGTGAGAAATAAAGGAACGTTGCTGTTCACAGATCAGGGGTTTTAAGTGAGAAATAAAGGAACGTTGCTGTTCACAGATCAGGGGTTTTAAGTGAGAAATAAAGGAACGTTGCTGTTCACAGATCAGGGGTTTTAAGTGAGAAATAAAGGAACGTTGCTGTTCACAGATCAGGGGTTTTAAGTGAGAAATAAAGGAACGTTGCTGTTCACAGATCAGGGTTTTTAAGTGAGAAATAAAGGAACGTTGCTGTTCACAGATCAGGGGTTTTAAGTGAGAAATAAAGGAACGTTGCTGTTCACAGATCAGGGTTTTTAAGTGAGAAATAATGGAACGTTGCTGTTCACAGATCAGGGGTTTTAAGTGAGAAATAAAGGAACGTTGCTGTTCACAGATCAGGGGTTTTAAGTGAGAAATAAAGGAACGTTGCTGTTCACAGATCAGGGGTTTTAAGTGAGAAATAAAGGAACGTTGCTGTTCACAGATCAGGGGTTTTAAGTGAGAAATAAAGGAACGTTGCTGTTCACAGATCAGGGGTTTTAAGTAAGAAATAAAGGAACGTTGCTGTTCACAGATCAGGGTTTTTAAGTAAGAAATAAAGGAACGTTGCTGTTCACAGATCAGGGGTTTTAAGTAAGAAATAAAGGAACGTTGCTGTTCACAGATCAGGGTTTTTAAGTAAGAAATAAAGGAACGTTGCTGTTCACAGATCAGGGGTTTTAAGTAAGAAATAAAGGAACGTTGCTGTTCACAGATCAGGGTTTTTAAGTAAGAAATAAAGGAACGTTGCTGTTCACAGATCAGGGTTTTAAGTGAGAAATAAAGGAACGTTGCTGTTCACAGATCAGGGTTTTTAAGTGAGAAATAAAGGAACGTTGCTGTTCACAGATCAGGGTTTTTTTCCAGAGACTTTGAGTTGAAGTTGATCCTTCATTTGATCATCGTGTCCCAGGATGCAGCTGGTATCAGGTAACACTCAGAGCGTCACATCAATTAGTATTAGCAGGAAACACAGTTTACCACGCAGGGCCCGCTGCTGTGGACACGACAGGCTGTCCCTCATAACACCAGGCAGTCAGTGAGGGTGGGTTCCTGTTGAAGACGACACAGACCAACACCAATGTCGGCCGTCTCCACTCAGTAGATCACCGGCTGGGTGGCGATGAACGGGGGGCGATTCAACATGTCAAATAGTTGGGAAATGAACAGAAAAATGTGGCTGTTCTGTGGTCAGAGACGAGGCTGTGCACTACCGACGTTCGTGTTGGTCTTGTTCTTTACATTGAGGGTAGATATTAAGATGTCACTGAGGGTAGTGATTCCTACACGGAAAGTTGGGAGCATAAGAGGGGAAAAGAATGAGAAGCATTTAGCTTATACTCAACAGACAGAGAGACAGACACATCAGATCCTCTCCTACTAGACAGACAGACATCACATCCTCTCCTACTAGACAGACAGACATCAGATCCTCTCCTACTAGACAGACAGACATCAGATCCTCTCCTACACAGACAGACAGAGAGACAGACAGACACATCATACCCTTTCCTACTAGACAGACAGACAGACATCAGATCCTCTCCTACTAGACAGACAGACATCAGATCCTCTCCTACACAGACAGACAGAGAGACAGACAGACACATCATACCCTTTCCTACTAGACAGACAGACAGACATCAGATCCTCTCCTACTAGACAGACAGACAGACATCAGATCCTCTCCTACTAGACAGACAGGCAGACAGACATCAGATCCTCTCCCACACAGACAGACAGACAGACATCACATCCTCTCCTACTAGACAGACAGACACATCAGATCCTCTCCCACACAGACAGACAGACAGACATCACATCCTCTCCTACTAGACAGACAGACACATCAGATCCTCTCCCACACAGACAGACAGACAGACAGACAGACTCTCTTTTTCCTCTTTGGCAACAACACTTATTCTATCAAAGGGTTAAAGGACGGACAATTTTCTGTTTCCAATTTGTAAAAAGCATTTGTTGACTGTAATTGTTCTCCACATTCGCTAAATGAAATACGCTCTTGGAGGTGAAATAAATAAGGTTTTCTGGACCAATGTTGATACTTTGATTGCTTTATGTGGAAGGTCAATAAGGAAGCTCAATCGAGGAGCACACAATCCTATTTTAATTTCTTCCAGGGGTGCTCCGGATTAGATGGGGACTGGCAAGCAGGGTTCAAATTACCCAGTGGGAATTGGAAACATTTATGAAGGTTAATTTAACTGACCTTTTGGGACGTTCTAGGGGGGTGCTCATAATCTCTCGGGGGTGCCTGACATCAAAGGGTTTGACTTGTGGGGGGGGGGGGGTCCACATCGATATTAAAATGATCACCCCTCCTAACGCCAACCCCGTTTATGCATGCAGATGAGGACAGGCTGTCTCTTAACAGTAAAGTCTCTCCAGATGAGGACAGGCTGTCTCTTAACAGTAAAGTCTCTCCAGATGAGGACAGGCTGTCTCTTAACAGTAAAGTCTCTCCAGATGAGGACAGGCTGTCTCTTAACAGTAAAGTCTCTCCAGATGAGGACAGGCTGTCTCTTAATTAAGAGTAAAGTCTCTCCAGATGAGGACAGGCTGTCTCTTAACAGTAAAGTCTCCCCAGATGAGGACAGGCTGTCTCTTAACAGTAAAGTCTCTCCAGATGAGGACAGGCTGTCTCTTAACAGTAAAGTCTCTCCAGATGAGGACAGGCTGTCTCTTAACAGTAAAGTCTCTCCAGATGAGGACAGGCTGTCTCTTAACAGTAAAGTCTCTCCAGATGAGGACAGGTTGTCTCTTAACAGTAAAGTCTCTCCAGATGAGGACAGGCTGTCTCTTAACAGTAAAGTCTCTCCAGATGAGGACAGGCTGTCTCTTAACAGTAAAGTCTCTCCAGATGAGGACAGGTTGTCTCTTAACAGTAAAGTCTCTCCAGATGAGGACAGGCTGTCTCTTAACAGTAAAGTCTCTCCAGATGAGGACAGGCTGTCTCTTAACAGTAAAGTCTCTCCAGATGAGGACAGGCTGTCTCTTAACAGTAAAGTCTCTCCAGATGAGGACAGGCTGTCTCTTAACAGTAAAGTCTCTCCAGATGAGGACAGGCTGTCTCTTAACAGTAAAGTCTCTCCAGATGAGGACAGGCTGTCTCTTAACAGTAAAGTCTCTCCAGATGAGGACAGGCTGTCTCTTAACAGTAAAGTCTCTCCAGATGAGGACAGGCTGTCTCTTAATTAAGAGTAAAGTCTCTCCACCTCCCAGAGAGTTGAGGTTTATATTCAGTGCCTCGTCCAATGAACACCCAATAAATTAAATCACATGACGCACGGAGACGCATGGAGACACTCCAGACAAATGGCTTCTATCTACTGTCAGTTTCCCCTTGATCAAGTGTCTGGTCAGGGAAGCTCTGATTCCCAGCTGTAGGTGGTTGGTGGGTCTTGATCAAGTGTCTGGTCAGGGAAGCTCTGATTCACAGCTGTAGGTGGTTGGTGGGTCTTGATTAAGTGTCTGGACAGGGAAGCTCTGATTCCCAGCTGTAGGTCGTTGGTTGGTCTTGATTAAGTGTTTGGTCAGGGAAGCTCTGATTCCCAGCTGTAGATCGTTGGTTGGTCTTGATCAAGTGTCTGGTCAGGGAAGCTCTGATTCCCAGCTGTAGGTGGTTGGTGGGTCTTGATTAAGTGTCTGGTCAGGGAAGCTCTGATTCCCAGCTGTAGGTGGTTGGTGGGTCTTGATTAAGTGTCTGTCCAGGGAAGCTCTGATTCCCAGCTGTAGGTGGGTCTTAAGTGTCTGGTCAGGGAAGCTCTGATTCCCAGCTGTAGGTGGGTCTTAAGTGTCTGGTCAGGGAAGCTCTGGTTCACAGCTGTAGGTGATTGGTTGGTCTTGATCAAGTGTCTGTCCAGGGAAGCTCTGATTCCCAGCTGTAGGTGGTTGGTTGGTCTTAAGTGTCTGTCCAGGGAAGCTCTGATTCCCAGCTGTAGAGGTAAACTAAGCTTATTAGGTTGCAGTGTCAGTTCCAGAGGGAGGAAGAGCTTCCCTGTTCAGTAGCTGGTACTACCTAGGCCGTATCCCAAATGGCAGCCTATTCCCTATTTAGTGCACCACTTTTGTCCAGAGGTTTATGATGGCTCTAGTCAAAAGTAGTGCACTACATAGGGAATAGGGTACAGTTTAGGGTGCAACCCTAATCTGTATCGCTACTCCACCCCGACCTCCAAGCGCTTGACTGAGTATTTATAGCAATCCCGTCAACATTCCTGCATTATTCACCTCACCAGAGAGGCAGGCAGGTTTCTAATCTACAAGGACATCAGCCATGCTGTTCAATTTTCTCACTCCAATCGCCATATTGTAAACGGGTTTTTGGGGGGTTCGTCTCAAATGGCACCCTATTCCCTACATAGTGCACTACTTTAGACCAGGAATAGGGTGCTATTTGGGATTCCCCCATATTAATGTTGACAGGGTCTAGGCAGTGTAAATGAGTGTTGCCCAGCCGCTGAGGTGTCGTTGTGAATTGATTGCGTGCGTGTGAATAAATAGTTTGGGTTGCCAACCCCGTGGCAACATTAAATGATCAACCGCTATACACTTACTTACCTTCTCACGATTGGACAAAGATATTAACAAATATTTCCACAGAATGAGTTCTCTCTCTCTCGCATTAGTGTGCGTCGGTCTTTGTAAAATGTCAACATGCCACTTTATAAAATGGAGTGTTTTCTGCTTCAGGGGCAAAAGGAGAATATAAAATAATGAAGGTTAAACTGCTGGTTAATGTTCCTTGAGTCTCCATTAAATAGCAATAAGAATGACATATTAGATTGGCTGTGCTTTACTTATCAGATCAACTGGGGTTGGCAGTGGTACAGTAAAGTCTGGTGGTTGTCGGGAGATTTTACAGCACTTTGATTCAGCTTCTGCTTGGTCTTGGTAACAACGGTTATAAAGGGCTACAGTATCAAATCAAATCAAATCACATTTTATTTGTCACATACACATGGTTAGCAGATGTTAATGCGAGTGTAGCGAAATGCTTGTGCTTCTAGTTCTGACAATGCAGTAATAACCTAACGAGTAATCTA
Source organism: Salvelinus fontinalis (assembly GCF_029448725.1). Classification (NCBI taxonomy): domain Eukaryota; kingdom Metazoa; phylum Chordata; class Actinopteri; order Salmoniformes; family Salmonidae; genus Salvelinus; species Salvelinus fontinalis. The sequence goes on from NC_074699.1 coordinate 1,116,388, forward strand.
ACCTAACAATTCCACAACTACTACCTTATACACGCAAGTGTAAAGGGATAAAGAATATGTACATAAAGATATATGAATGAGTGATGGTACAGAACGGCATAGGCAAGATGCAGTAGATGGTATCGAGTACAGTATATACATATGAGATGAGTAATGTAGGGTATGTAAACATAAAAGTGGCATAGTTTAAAGTGGCTAGTGGTCCATGTATTACATAAGATGGCAAGATGCAGTAGATGATAGAGTACAGTATATACATATACATTATATTAAGTGGCATTTTACGTAGATATAGACCTACAGTATGTAGATAGACCTACAGTATGTAGATAAAGACCTACAGTAGGTAGATAAAGACCTGCAGTAGGTAGATAAAGACCTACAGTACGTAGATAAAGACCTACAGTAGGCAGATAAAGACCTACGGTACGTAGATAAAGACCTACAGTACGTAGATAAAGACCTACAGTAGGCAGATAAAGACCTACAGTACGTAGATAAAGACCTACAGTACGTAGATAAAGACCTACAGTAGGTAGATAAAGACCTGCAGTAGGTAGATAAAGACCTACAGTACGTAGATAAAGACCTACAGTAGGCAGATAAAGACCTACGGTACGTAGATAAAGACCTACAGTACGTAGATAAAGACCTACAGTAGGCAGATAAAGACCTACAGTACGTAGATAAAGACCTACAGTACGTAGATAAAGACCTACAGTAGGCAGATAAAGACCTACAGTACGTAGATAAAGACCTACAGTAGGCAGATAAAGACCTACAGTATGTAGATAAAGACCTACGGTATGTAGATAAAGACCTACGGTATGTAGATAAAGACCTACGGTACGTAGATAAAGACCTACAGTAGGTAGATAAAGACCTACAGTACGTAGATAAAGACCTACAGTAGGCAGATAAAGACCTACGGTACGTAGATAAAGACCTACAGTAGGTAGATAAAGACCTACAGTAGGTAGATAAAGACCTACAGTACGTAGATAAAGACCTACGGTACGTAGATATAGGTTAATGGATTCATAATTAATGGGATATTTTCCAGATTCTCAATGCTCTTACATAGTAAGGAGGTAAAGTCACCTCATCTAATCAATCAATCATCCGTGAATCAATTAATGGATCCATTTTTCAGAACAGTCCCCTAACCTCTCCTCTTCCTCCTCCTCCTCTTCCCCTCAGGTTGCTTCCTGTTCTGCTGGACCCCGTTCTTCGTCGTCCACACCACGCGGGCCCTGTGTGCTACCTGCTACATCCCACAGGCCCTGATAAGCACCGTCACCTGGCTGGGCTACGTCAACAGCGCCCTCAACCCCATTATCTACACGGTCTTCAACACGGAGTTCAGGAAGTTCTTCAAGAAGTCCCTCCACTCATTCAGCTGCTGCTGACATCAGCCCCACACCGGAGGGACAATGGTAGCTCTAACCGTACTCTCACAGAAGGCGTATACTACTGCACAGGCATTTCTAAGGGCCAGGGTTAGGGTCAATTCAGAAGGTACACAAAAAATGTCCAATTATCTTCAATGCTTTTCAGTGAGGAGAATGTGGAATTGGATTTTGGTTTGACTTTCGTAATTGTCTGGGGATGGCCCAGGGCTACATCTGTATCTATTGCTTTGGGTAGCCAACCCTCCTCCTGGACAGCTACTTAGTGAGCAGGTTTTTGCTACAACCCTACCCTAAACAGATGACCTTGATTAGCTGATTCAGCAGGGATGGAGTAAAAACCAGCTCCCCCTGTAGATCTCCTGGAGGAGGTTACAAAGGGCAGGACTATGTTTTAATGGAACCGTTATTCAACTCGGCAAGTCAGTTAAGAACACATTCTTATTTACAATGACGGCCTACCGGGGGAACAGTGTCAGCTCGGGGACAAGGTCTTGCCCCTGAACAAGGCAGTTAACAGCTCGGGGATTCGATCCAGCAACCTTTAGGTTACTGACCCAACGCTCTAACCACTAGGCTACCTGCCGCCTCAACCCCATAGTCATGCCACTGAGATATGGGTCTATGAGTGTTTATCTCGTGGGTGGGCGGGCCACTGAGATATGGGTCTATGAGTGTTTATCTCGTGGGTGGGCGGGCCACTGAGATATGGGTCTATGAGTGTTTATCTCGTGGGTGGGCGGGCCACTGAGATATGGGTCTATGAGTGTTTATCTCGTGGGTGGGCGGGCCACTGAGATATGGGTCTATGAGTGTTTATCTCGTGGGTGGGCGGGCCACTGAGATATGGGTCTATGAGTGTTTATCTCGTGGGTGGGCGGGCCACTGAGATATGGGTCTATGAGTGTTTATCTCGTGGGTGGGCGGGCCACTGAGATATGGGTCTATGAGTGTTTATCTCGTGGGTGGGCGGGCCACTGAGATATGGGTCTATGAGTGTTTATCTCGTGGGTTGGCGGGCCACTGAGATATGGGTCTATGAGTGTTTATCTCGTGGGTGGGCGGGCCACTGAGATATGGGTCTATGAGTGTTTATCTCGTGGGTGGGCGGGCCACTGAGATATGGGTCTATGAGTGTTTATCTCGTGGGTGGGCGGGCCACTGAGATATGGGTCTATGAGTGTTTATCTCGTGGGTGGGCGGGCCACTGAGATATGGGTCTATGAGTGTTTATCTCGTGGGTGGGCGGAGTTGGCACATTTGAGACCATACCAGTTGTTCTAAAGTACCATCTCTAACCATCCTGGACACCGGGGCGATGCCAAACGAGCACGCCCGCTATTCCTTAATACTGTTTATTACAGGTGTGGTATGAGGCTTAATACTAGCATTATAACAGTATTACGATAGTGTTATTACAGCCCTGTGAATACACCTTGAATCTGAAGTGATTTAGCTTAAAGACAGCATTAAGAAGAACAGAAGCTAATCAATGACTGCATTCATACAGTATGTATAATACTAAAGCTATAGCCTGGAACCTCATATACAAATCCACTCATACAGTATGTATAATACTAAAGCTATAGCCTGGAACCTCATATACAAATCCACTCAAATGTTGTTGTTTAAAAAAAAAAAAAATGTTGTAATATTGTTTTTTTTGCCATTTGAACTGAAGCCAATTCTTTGACTGTATCTGCCTGTAACAGCAGTGTGTTTTGTCGGGTTATTGACAGTGCCTACTGTTTACCATATCCACGTTTTATGTGGAACGCTTTCCAATAAAAAAAAAGACGCCTCTTTGTAAAAGCAATGACTTGTTCTCACATCAGTATCAGTAATAACACCAGTATTTCAGCTAAAACTCCTTGCAGAAGCAACAACTTAGACGGTCGATTATACAAATGTACACAGAAAAAGAACTAGGTCTATATATCAACAGATCAGCTTTCCCAGCTAAATAAACTATCTATCTAGCTAAACTTGGCAGAATGTACTTTACATTTAAATGACTTTCAGTCAGTCAGACAAAGTGGCTGAGGAAAATGAGGAGAATTATACAGTGACTTTTCTCCCAGGTCTGTGATTAGTAGTTTAGCGAGCAATTTAAACACTCAGGCAGAGAGACAGAGAGGTGGCAACAAGGACAGATGAAACCATGAGAAACTCTGGGAACATCAGAGATCCAACTGCAGTTGGTGACATGATTTACTGAGAGAGAAGAGAGAGAGAGAATTGAATTGAGAGAGATAGCAAATGTGACCATTTTGATGACGTACATAATGCAAGAGAGAGACGTGATGACACACTATCATGATCGTCACCCAGCACCACCAGCCACCTAGCCATGCTGAGTGGTTTGGAGGCTCTCTCTGCTCCACCAGCCACCTAGACATGCTGTGGGGTTTGGAGGCTCTCTCTGCTCCACCAGTCACCTAGCCATGCTGAGTGTTTTGGAGGTTCTCTCTGCTCCACCAGCCACCTAGCCATGCTGAGTGTTTTGGAGGCTCTCTCTGCTCCACCAGTCACCTAGCCATGCTGAGTGGTTTGGAGGCTCTCTCTGCTCCACCAGCCACCTAGCCATGCTGAGTGTTTTGGAGGTTCTCTCTGCTCCACCAGCCACCTAGCCATGCTGAGTGGTACGGAGGCTCTCTCTGCTCCACCAGTCACCTAGCCATGCTGAGTGTTTTGGAGGCTCTCTCTGCTCCACCAGCCACCTAGCCATGCTGAGTGGTACGGAGGCTCTCTCTGCTCCACCAGCCACCTAGCCATGCTGAGTGGTTTGGAGGCTCTCTCTGCTCCACCAGTCACCTAGCCATGCTGAGTGGTACGGAGGCTCTCTCTGCTCCACCAGCCATGCTGAGTGGTTTGGAGGCTCTCTCTGCTCCACCAGTCACCTAGCCATGCTGAGTGGTTTGGAGGCTCTCTCTGCTCCACCAGCCACCTAGCCATGCTGAGTTGTTTGGAGGCTCTCTGCACCACCAGCCACCTAGCCATGCTGAGCCACCTCTCTGCTCTCTCATGTACGTTCAAACTGGATCATTTCCTGGATATGATTCAATCAGAGTTCCCCCAGGGCTCTGATAACAGTTTGAGATAGAGGGATACACTGTTATCACTATCTCTCTAACCAGGTGTCCAGGTCTGTCCCAGGCTCTCTCCCTATAACCAGGTGTCCAGGTCTGTCCCAGGATCTCTCCCTAACCAGGTGTCCAGGTCTGTCCCAGGCTCTCTCCCTATAACCAGGTGTCCAGGTCTGTCCCAGGCTCTCTCCCTATAACCAGGTGTCCAGGTCTGTCCCAGGCTCTCTCCCTATAACCAGGTGTCCAGGTCTGTCCCAGGCTCTCTCCCTATAACCAGGTGTCCAGGTCTGTCCAAGGCTCTTTCCCTATAACCAGGTGTCCAGGTCTGTCCCAGGCTCTCTCCCTATAAACAGGTGTCTTGGTCGTATAATCAGGTAAGGATATAAAACAAAAAAACTAACAAAATAAGAAACGTCAGCAGCTCTGGTGATGTTGCATAGCCTGGTGGAACCAGCCTGGTCACTGAATGTGTTGCACATGGGGATGTGTGAAACGTACTCCTCAGCCTGAACAGATCCCACTTACGCCAGTGAATAGCTGGATTCTTTTGCGAGGCACCGACTGGTAAAACGTTTCAGGAGGGCGGTCACGTGTGCTAGCAAGGCAAAGGTCCCGAGGTCGTTCCAGGTAGGGGCTGAATCGGGAGAAAGTGTGTACTCGCTAAGCAAACAGCGTGACGTCGCTTACACGTTCGCCATTCTGTTTTGCTGCACGTATAGAATGAACGTGAACACGTCAATCGGGCTGGTAATACTAGGCTAGATGTAGCGTGTTTTGTTAACCTTTTGCTTTTTTAACCTGCAGGTTAATTTTTAAATAAAAAAGTTACGATTTAATTCTGACCTTCAAGAGGCCATTGAGAGTACACATTTTAAGAGTCTCGATGAAATGTAATTTGATTTAAATCACATTTTTTGTTGACCCTTGGAAACTGCAGACAGTTTTATTTATTCACTATATCTCCACGTTACCAGATGGAAGGCAATCTGTTGAGGTTGAGAGAGCCTTTAAACGTGGATGGGAACAACGGTTGTCATTCAATTTACACGGTTAGATGAACACACGGTTTGTTCAGCAGTAAAGTGGAGCGGGACGACGATCCAACAGAAGCTAATCGAGATTAAATGAGGATGAGTGGGCTTCCCTCTGGACCAGACAGCTGAGTGTCACTCATCTCTGATTGACAGGTGAGTGATCATGACGATGGTTGTCATGACGTTGTGACTTGGAAATGGAATGTTGTATTATTCATCTGGGTGAAAGGATTCCTTTTAGTTCCTCTTTGTTAGGCTGTTAGAGTGTATCCCAAATGTCCCCTATTTATAGTGCACTCCGTTTGACCACAGCCCTATGGGTACTATCATGCACTGGATACAACAGATTTTACTGTGAAATGCATCATTTCAGAGCCCTCCCTTAATATGCAGAGTAAAAACAAAAGGAATACATTGTAAGACAAGAGGAATAAAATACAATACACAAGAATGGTGCTATATACAGGAAGTACCAATAACAGATAACTGTGGAGTTATATACAGGAAGTACCAGTACTATATGCAGGAAGTACCAGTACCAGATCACTGTGGAGTTATATACAGGGAGTACCAGTACTATATACAGGAAGTACCAGTACCAGATCACTGTGGAGCTATATACAGGAAGTACCAGATCAATGTGGAGCTATATACAGGAAGTACCAGTACTATATGCAGGGAGTACCAGTACTATGTACAGGGAGTACCAGTACTATATACAGGGAGTACCAGAACTATATACAGGGAGTACCAGATCACTGTGGAGCTATATACAGGAAGTATCAGTACTATGTACAGGGAGTACCAGTACTATATACAGGGAGTACCAGTACTATATACAGGGAGTACCAGATCACTGTGGAGCTATATACAGGAAGTATCAGTACTATGTACAGGGAGTACCAGTACTATATACAGGAAGTACCAGTACTATATACAGGGAGTACCAGTACTATGTACAGGGAGTACCAGCACTATGTACAGGGAGTACCAGCACTATATACAGGGAGTACCAGTACTCTATACAGGGAGTACCAGATCACTGTGGAGCTATATACAGGAAGTACCAGTACTATATACGGGAAGTAACAGTACTATGTACAGGGAGTACCAGTATTATATACAGGGAGTACCAGTATTATATACAGGGAGTACCAGTATTATATACAGGGAGTACCAGTATTATATACAGGGAGTACCAGTACTATATACAGGGAGTACCAGTATTATATACAGGGAGTACCAGTACTATATACAGGGAGTACCAGTACTATATACAGGGAGTACCAGTATTATATACAGGGAGTACCAGTACTATATACAGGGAGTACCAGTATTATATACAGGGAGTACCAGTACTATATACAGGGAGTACCAGTATTATATACAGGGAGTACCAGTACTATATACAGGGAGTACCAGTATTATATACAGGGAGTACCAGTACTATATACAGGGAGTACCAGTACTATATACAGGGAGTACCAGTATTATATACAGGGAGTACCACTCCTATATATAGGGAGTACCAGTATTATATACAGGGAGTACCAGTACTATATACAGGGAGTACCAGTATTATATACAGGGAGTACCACTCCTATATATAGGGAGTACCAGTATTATATACAGGGAGTACCAGTACTATATACAGGGAGTACCAGTATTATATACAGGGAGTACCAGTACTATATACAGGGAGTACCAGTATTATATACAGGGAGTACCAGTACTATATACAGGGAGTACCAGTACTATATACAGGGAGTACCAGTATTATATACAGGGAGTACCACTCCTATATATAGGGAGTACCAGTATTATATACAGGGAGTACCAGTACTATATACAGGGAGTACCAGTATTATATACAGGGAGTACCACTCCTATATATAGGGAGTACCAGTATTATATACAGGGAGTACCAGTACTATATACAGGGAGTACCAGTATTATATACAGGGAGTACCAGTACTATATACAGGGAGTACCAGTATTATATACAGGGAGTACCAGTACTATATACAGGGAGTACCAGTATTATATACAGGGAGTACCATTACTATATACAGGGAGTATCAGTATTATATACAGGGAGTACCAGTACTATATACAGGGAGTACCAGTACTATATACAGGGAGTACCAGTACTATATACAGGGAGTACCAGTACTATATACAGGGAGTACCAGTACTATATACAGGGAGTACCAGTATTATATGCAGGGAGTACCAGTATTATATACAGGGAGTACTAGTATTATATACAGGGAGTACCAGTATTATATACAGGGAGTACCAGTATTATATACAGGGAGTACCAGTACTATATACAGGGAGTACGAGTACTATATACAGGGAATACCAGTACTATTTACAGGGAGTACCAGTACTATATACAGGGAGTACCAGTACTATATACAGGGAGTACCAGTACTATATACAGGGAGTACCAGTACTATATACAGGGAGTACCAGTATTATATACAGGCAGTACCAGTATTATATACAGGGAGTACCACTCCTATATATAGGGAGTACCAGTACTATATACAGGGAGTACCAGTATTATATACAGGGAGTACCAGTATTATATACAGGGAGTACCAGTACTATATACAAGGAGTACCAGTATTATATACAGGGAGTACCAGTATTATATACAGGGAGTACCAGTACTATATACAGGGAGTACCAGTACTATATACAGGTAGTACCAGTACTATATACAGGGAGTACCAGTATTATATACAGGGAGTACCAGTACTATATACAGGGAGTACCAGTACTATATACAGGAGTACCGGTACTATATACAGGGAGTACCAGTACTATATACATGGAGTACCACTCCTATATATAGGGAGTACCAGTACTATATACAGGGAGTACCAGTATTATATACAGGGAGTACCAGTATTATATACAGGGAGTACCAGTACTATATACAAGGAGTACCAGTATTATATACAGGGAGTACCAGTATTATATACAGGGAGTACCAGTACTATATACAGGGAGTACCAGTACTATATACAGGTAGTACCAGTACTATATACAGGGAGTACCAGTATTATATACAGGGAGTACCAGTACTATATACAGGGAGTACCAGTACTATATACAGGAGTACCGGTACTATATACAGGGAGTACCAGTACTATATACAGGGAGTACCGGTACTATATACAGGGAGTACCGGTACTCTATACAGGGAGTACCAGTATGATATACGGGGAGTACCAGTACTATATACAGGGAGTACCAGTACTATGTACAGGGAGTACCAGTACTCTATGCAGGGAGTACCAGTACTCTATGCAGGGAGTACCAGTACTATATACAGGGAGTACCAGTACTATATACAGGGAGTACCAGTACGATATACCAGTAGCAGATCACTGTATACACTGCACCCCTCTACTAGCTTGAACCAGAAAATGGCTGCTCAACTCGACTCCAGATGAGCGTAACTGGACGCCGGCCACCGTGCTTCTACATCTGCATTGATGTTTGGGGTGTTAGGCTGGGTTTCTATACAGCACTTAGTGACGTCGGCTGATGTGTGTTGGAACCAGAAAGAAGGAGAATAATTATTCTCGGCGTGCCTGCTTATTTCCCCCAGCATCCGGACGTAAGACTTTCAAATCGCTTTGAGCCCCTGTACCAGCTGTCTTCTGCCGGGGACTTGGGTGTTCCCTCCATGGCTGTCCCCCTCCAGCTACCTCTCCCTGTCCTAGTTAATCAACTGCCTGGGCACAGCCTGGACCGTCGCGGCCCCCCTCCGCTGGGCCGTGCTCTCTGGATCAGAGCTCTGTCCCTTTGGCTGACGTGGCCTGCACGCAGCCGGCGTCTCAACAGCCCTCTTCTCCGGTGAGCACGGTGGCTCTGGCCTCGCAATCAGCATCCAGACACGGCAGAGGACGGATCATTCTGGCTATTGTGACAGGGAGTTCGATGGTGAGGTATTTATCTGTACCTGGGGTCAAAGACTTTGTGGATATCACCAGGTTGCTTCCCGAGGCTGTGAGACAGTCACCTGGGGCTGATACTGTCCTGGTTCATGTGGGGTCAAAGTTCAGGATATCACCAGGTTGATTCCCGAGGCTGTGAGTCAGTCACCTGGGGCTGATACTGTCCTGGTTCATGTGGGGTCAAAGTTCAGGATATCACCAGGTTGATTCCCGAGGCTGTGAGTCAGTCACCTGGGGCTGATACTGTCATGGTTCATGTGGGTTCAAAGTTCAGGATATCACCAGGTTGATTCCCAAGGCTGTGAGTCAGTCACCTGGGGGTAGACACTGGCATGGTTCATGTGGGGTCAAAGTTCAGGATATCACCAGGTTGATTCCCGAGGCTGTGAGTCAGTCACCTGGGGCTGATACTGTCATGGTTCATGTGGGGTCAAAGTTCAGGATATCACCAGGTTGATTCCCGGGGCCGTGAGTCAGTCACCTGGGGCTGATACTGTCCTGGTTCATGTGGGGTCAAAGTTCAGGATATCACCAGGTTGATTCCCGAGGCCGTGAGTCAGTCACCTGGGGCTGACACTGTCATGGTTCATGTGGGGTCAAAGTTCAGGATATCACCAGGTTGATTCCCGAGGCTGTGAGTCAGTCACCTGGGGGTAGACACTGTCCTGGTTCATGTGGGGTCAAAGTTCAGGATATCACCAGGTTGAGTTCCGAGGCTGTGAGTCAGTCCCCTGGGGGCTGATACTGTCATGGTTCATGTGGGGTCGAATGACATTATGAAGGGCAATTTAGAGCAGCTGAAGGTGGATTTTAAAGAACTGATTGGGTCACTACTTGACACCAACAAACGCCCCATAATATCTGGGCCTCTGCCCTCCCTAAATGGTGGCACTGAATGGTATTGGTAGTAGTTTTGGTAGTAGTTTTGGTAGTAGTTTACTGGTATTGGTAGTAGTTTACTGGGTCAGTTATTACATCGTATTGGTAGTAGTTTACTGGGTCAGTTATTACATCGTATTGGTAGTAGTTTACTGGGTCAGTTATTACATCGTATTGGTAGTAGTTTACTGGGTCAGTTATTACATTATTGTATTGGTAGTAGTTTACTGGGTCAGTTATTACATCGTATTGGTAGTAGTTTACTGGGTCAGTTATTACATTATTCTATCATATTGGTAGTAGTTTACTGGGTCAGTTGTTACATCGTATTGGTAGTAGTTTACTGGGTCAGTTATTACATCATATTGGTAGTAGTTTACTGGGTCAGTTATTACATCGTATTGGTAGTAGTTTACTGGGTCAGTTATTACATCGTATTGGTAGTAGTTTACTGGGTCAGTTATTACATCATATTGGTAGCAGTTTACTGGGTCAGTTATTACATCATATTGGTAGTAGTTTACTGGGTCAGTTATTACATCGTATTGGTAGTAGTTTACTGGGTCAGTTATTACATCATATTGGTAGTAGTTTACGCCAGGATGATCCTCCTTCCCTTGGTCAGTTATTACATTATTTTATTGTATTGGTAGTAGTTTACGTCAGGATGATCCTCATTCACTGGGTCAGTTATTACACATCTAGTGATTCTGTTTCTACTTTCAGCTCCATGTCTCTGTCAGCCTCTGTGTCATTTCACCACCCTACAGGAGATGACGGTGGGCCTACCAACGCAGAAATACAATTAGAACTCACAAAATGGACACACAATCTCTATTGATTAGAACAGATTGAGGTCTTCTGTTGGCGTGGGTTTCAGTGAGCAGGGCAACATCAGTACCTTCATTATGTGTGACAATCAATACTGTTAGCAGCCAATAACGTAATGGCTGTGGGCTACAACATAGATTAAACTCAATCTAATGGCTGTGGAGTACAACAGAGATTAAACTCATTCTAATGGCTGTGGAGTACAACAGATTAAACTCATTCTAATGGCTGTGTGCTACAACATAGATTAAACTCAATCTAATGGCTGTGGACTACAACAGATTAACTCATTCTAATGGCTGTGGAGTACAACAGATTAAACTCATTCTAATGGCTGTGGAGTACAACAGATTAAACTCATTCTAACGACTGTGGAGTACAACACAGATTAAACTCATTCTAATGGCTGGGTGCTACAACAGATTAAACTCATTCCAATGGCTGTGGACTACAACAGATTAAACTCATTCCAATGGCTGTGGAGTACAACAGAGATTAAACTCATTCTAATGGCTGTGGACTACAACAGATTAAACTCATTATAATGGCTGTGGAGTACAACAGATTAAACTCATTCCAATGGCTGTGGACTACAACAGATTAAACTCATTCTAATGGCTGTGGACTACAACAGATTAAACTCATTCTAATGGCTGTGTGCTACAACAGATTAAAATCATTCTAATGGGTGTGGCGGGGGATTCACAGTAGAGGAAGAGAGAGGACAGTCAAACAGATTCAGATGAAGCTAAAAATCAGTATGATTAGAACATAATAAGTATTCATATTAATAAGGATCCACTCACTTTTTTAAATTTTCTTCTAAAATGACATACCCAAATCTAACTTCCTGTAGCTCAGGCCCTGAAGCAAAAGATATACATATTCTTGGTACCATTTGAAAGGAAACACTTTGAAGTTTGTGGAAATGTGAAAGGAATGTAGGAGAATATAAATCTGATAATACAAAAAAAATATATATATTTTGTATTATTTTTTACCATCATCTTTAAAATGCAAGAGAATGGCCATAATGTATTATTCCAGCCCAGGTGCAATTTAGATTTTGGCCACTAGATGGCAGCAGTGTATCTACAAAGTTTAAGACTGACCCAATGAACCATTGCATTTCTGTTCAATATTTTGTATATAATATCAAGACTGACCAAATGTCAACTTCTGTCAGTGAAATGAATCCACTGTGGTGCGACTAACCAAACTAGAGGTATTTATCAGCTAGTTAAGTTTCTCATTGCCTCGCTCCAATCACCTACTACTATTGAGAGAATCTGACGTTTGCTATATTATGTTCCGTACCCAATGTGCAGATGCAAACCTGTCAGGACAGTATAGAAACAAGTTCAATTATTAATGGTGTTATTTAACATTAGGATGGGGGGTGACAGGTAGTCAAGGCTGTGTAGCAGGGTGGAAGCCGTGGAAGGGCATTTCAAAGGGTCCTATAGTATGACCATCATCTAGTGTGTGTGTACGCACGTTGGGGGGAGAGGAGGGGGGTTAGCCATAGAAGATCTACCATTGTCCTCATCCTGTGGCTTTCAGCAGCCATTAGGAAGTTCACAGGTCAATGGATTTGACCTTAAAACAAAGTATAACTGCATTGATTGAATTCCATTTAATGAATCAATGACCTATTTGAGTTCAAGAGGGCTGAACGGAGTTCACAATACTGTACTTTAGCTCCATCTGGTGGTCACATGGACACACACACACACACACACACACACACACACACACACACACACACACACACACACACACACAGACACACTAAGAGTTCCAATTGTTGCTCAGCTTTATTAGCAGCATAATGTCTTGTGACTGACAAAACAGAGTAGCTGATTTTGTTTCGAAGTGCCAAGATTATTAGCAGCATCATGGTCTGCAGGTCTGGTCGATGACATTGACAACAAAACCAGCTCTGTACGGGTCTTTATACCTAATTATTTACTGCAAAAACTGTACATGAGACAGAATAAAAAGCATAAAAGAATATCTCAAGATATTTACACATTTCACAGAAGACTAATAAATATAATCTATTAAACCAACCCAATACATTCCCAATTTGTACTAAATATCTTCATCCAAAAGCCAGACAGGCAACCATTGCTGCCTCTGTGTTGTGCTGATTGTATGGTGTGTGGATCAAAGTCTGTTGGAGTTCATTTAAATTATAGATTCTCTGCTGAGTAGACACTCTGCTGTAGTCCTGAGCTATGAGGCAGGGGGACTGAGGTGGACTGCAGCGGTGAGGCATTCTGAAAGGTATCTTAAAGACACTGACCGTCTCATTCCTCCTTCTCCGTGGCCTGCGGATTAGAAAAAGAAGCAGAAGATCCACATAGTGGAGGTTGAATTTATATTTTGAAGTGGTCCTTTGTAGCTCAGTGCAACTCCAGGGTAGTGCTGCTCGATTCCCAGGACCACACGTATGTAAAATGGATGCACGCATGACTTAGTCACTTTGGATAAAAATGTCTGCTCAATAGCGTACATTATAATACATCAGGGATTCTTGAAAGATGGGAAAATAAACTTTTTTCACAAATTTTTTTCTTAATATTACAAATGAATAGTCAACACCGTCAGACACCTTAAAATACATTACATTTTTACGTTTATTGTTCAACAAGTGTTTAAATGCCTTGATTGTTTAATTCTAACATTCGATTATTCAAGAGCTGTTCTTACGCACGACGCATCGCGGAGTGCCTGGACACAGCCCTTAGCCGTGGTACATTGGCCATATATCACAAACCCCAGAGGAGCCTAATTGCTATTATAAACTTTTTTGTCATATCCGTGGTATATGGTCTGATATACCATGGCTTTCAGCCAATCCGAATTCAGACAATCTGAATGCTGATTGGCTGGCACCGCGTTGTCTCCTGCCTAAGACCGGCCCTTAGCCGTGGTATATTGGCCATATACCACACCCTTATTGCTTAATTATACCATGGGCATTGTTGAATACTTGTTTCTGATTGGCTTGAAGGGCATTCTAGAGAGTGTGCATTATTTCCCTATAACGCACGGTATATTTGCATGATAGAATAAATTGGCTATAGTTCATTCTTACATGTTCTATGTTTGAGCTGCTTTTGAAAGCAAACGTCCAATTGAAAATATTTTTGTCCATTGTTGAATTCGACTTTCATAATGGCAAGCTAGTACTGATGGTTTGGTTAGCTAAACTAGCAAGTCTGTTTGGTTACCATGGCAACTCCTGAAGCTGTCTAGTCAACTCGCTAGCTACTTCAGTGGATGTTGGACATATTTCTACCGGAAAATGAACACATTCCTAGCGGAAAATATGTTACATTTATAGCTTTGGTATAAAAGGGATAATGAACTCGAGATTCTATACATTCTTTGGAAAAGAATGTAACTCTGTGAAAGGTCAGTTCCACTCCGTGAACACACCTTCCACGTCGTTCATTATTTTCAAAAGATTGTAGATTTGAATTTAATGTCAGGGACAAACTTCCTTTAGTTTTATTTTATAGCGCTATATAATACTCCAGGCTAATTTCATTAGCATTTTGGTATGTTTTTCTTTATTCAGAACCTAAAACAAAATGTATAGAACAATCATTATCCCTTAGGTGTTGCACAGTAAGTACTTCAATAGTTGAAGTATGTTTCAGAACGACGTATCTTAAGGGGGTTATTATTATTATTATTATTATTTACCGTTATTTTACCAGGTAAGTTGACTGAGAACACGTTCTCATTTGCAGCAACGACCTGGGGAATAGTTACAGGGGAGAGGAGGGGGATGAATGAGACAATTGTAAACTGGGGATTATTAGGTGACCATGATGGGTTGAGGGCCAGATTGGGAATTTAGCCAGGACACCGGGGTTAACACCCCTACTCTTACGATAAGTGCCATGGGATCTTTAATGACCTCAGAGAGTCAGGACACCCGTTTAACGTCCCATCCGAAAGACGGCACCCTACACAGGGCAGTGTCCCCAATCACTGCCCTGGGGCATTGGGATATTTTTTAGACCAGAGGAAAGAGTGCCTCCTACTGGCCCTCCAACACCACTTCCAGCAGCATCTGGTCTCCCATCCAGGGACTGACCAGGACCAACCCTGCTTAGCTTCAGAAGCAAGCCAGCAGTGGTATTGTCAAGTCACCGATGGAGTCGACAACAAATATTCAAAACAGACATATTTTTGCCTCTAAAAATAGAAGTTCAACACAAACATTTAGTAAAATATAGAAAATAATTCATTAAAAAAATTGGCAATAAAAGCAGCGATCTATCAAATTTTTCAGACAGAATTGATGTCACATGAACATCTGAGGAGTTTGTTTTATGGAGTTGACAAAAAATGTAAATGTTTATTCATTCAAGTGGTATACAAAGTAGCAATTTAGTTTTTCCTCAGGTGCTTCATGACTCTAAAACCTCATTCAAATGAAAAAAAATTGAACCAAAATTCACATCCTATCAGGGAGATGGAGTTGACAGTTTATGGTTGTGGCCAGTGATTTAAATATTGTTTGTTTAATTCTATCACCATTTAAGAACTTTCCAGACCATAACTGGACTTGTTGCAGTCCATGTAATGAGGACATGAATAAGGGGTCCTTATGGTAGAGCTGTCCCTGCTCATTCCTGATTCATTTAGGATTTCAGACAAATCGGACTGAGTCGACCAAATCTCCAGACACATTTTTTAGTAATCACAGTTTTGAGAGAAATATTATTTAAAGTCAAATAACGCAACAATTTATTTTATTTCATACAAATACATTTTTCCTGACAAGGATTGTCCAGACTTTGAAGAATCCCTGATATATATTAAGTCTCTGAATGCTCTGAAAATCAGTGAATGCAAAGAACCCAGGGTTTAGGTGTGTTTGTGTGTTAAATGTGTACGTGACACGTGTGTAAATCCTATGATTTCCCATAACCAACCTTCTTAGCATTGGCAGCCATGAGAGCCTCCAGCTGGTGGTTCCAGCCCAGGGCATCAGCCAGCATCTGCACCCCACCGACCACATCCCCTAGCTGGGCCACATCATTGTGTCGCGGGGTCCCCCAAGCGAAGGGCCCCACCAGGTCTCTGTTGATAAGCAGGCGAGGGACAGAGTCCCTCACAGCTCCAGCCAGACTGGCAAAGGGCTCCACCTAGTGTACCACCACATGGAACAACATGCTTTTATAAGTCTCCAGTAAATAAATAAATGATATATATACCGGAGATATCTTTTATAGGACCCCTGGACTACTGAGTGAAACCCTGTCCTGCCTGATTGACAGGTGAATAACAGGAGAATAGAGTGTTAATAACTGGTTTATAACATGTTAATAACCGTGAATAACAGCTTACTAACAGCCGATTAACATGTGTATAACATCTTAAAAACACATGAATAGCAGTGTTCCTCACCTCCAGAGAGGTACCCATGATAATGAGGAGGTCTGCCAGTGGAAAGTCCTTCAGGTAGCTAAAGTAGTGAGGAGGTAGCTCCTCCCCAAAGAAGACAATGTCCGGCTTCACCACGCCCTTACAAGTGGGACACTTAGGGACTGTCCCCTTCATAATATCAGGCTAAACCAGGGACGGAGAAGCAGACAAACACACAGGAGGAATACAGGAAATCAAAACTAGATATATTTTAACAACAAGCCACTGCATCAAACTATTATCTTTCAAACTTTTAAGAAACTTTCACAAATGACAGTATCAGAGCTAGATGGATTGAAGTTCTCAATAATATGAATAAGTTATAATGGGGAAATGCTCTGAGAATGGTGTGATAGTAAACCGACTCACACGTAGCTCCTCCCCCTTGTAGTCTCTGAGACACACAGTACAGGTAGCAGTAGCAAACGAGCCGTGTGCCTCCACCAGTTTCTCAGAGGGTATTCCTGCCACTAGAGTCACAAACACAGTGAAACACAGCGAGTGTGAGAGAGAGAGAGAGAGATGACAGGCTCCTGTGTGTATTATCTGAACTGTTTTTCAATATGGTCATACTAGTGGATCAACTTACGTCTCTCCAGGCCGTCGATATTCTGCGTGTACATTCTGAGGAGCTGGCCCTTGTCATGAAGGAGCCGTACGAAATAGTGTGTGAGGTTGGGTTGGTAGTTGCCTGGGTACAGCTCTTTGGCCAGGGCAAAGAAGGGGTTGGGGTTGTGATGGAAGAAGTTGATCTCAAAGATGACTTCTGCGTAAGGAAGATTATACTGCTGGAGGTTGTCATAGAGACCACTGCCAGGCGACCTGTCCAAGGAAATTAGGGAGAAAAAGGTTTCCTACAATGTCTGTGCATTCATTGTTTTCCTGACATGGATTTTCATTTGACTGAAAATCTCAAACACTTTCCAAATACTTGAGGTTGCATTTGATTTACCTTCTTCGTCCACTACAATGCAACCAATGGAATCATCCCAAAAGTGCAAAAATGCACCCTGCCCACCGGTCAAGTGCACCTCAAGCATTTAAAATATATCGGTGGTCACCTGAAGTCTGGGATACCACTAGGTGTGCTGATCCCAGCCCCGGCCATCACTATGATCCTCTTATAATGTCTGCCTCTGATGTTCTTAGTGAGGTCCTCTAGCGTCTGCTGCTTGGAGCCCTCCACTCCTCCTCCACAGAACAGTCCTCGAAACCCAGGCCACCAGACTGTCCTGTCTTGGCTTGGACGTAGACCGTGGACATCCCTTTGCCTTGGAGCAAGGAATAATGTTCTTTGCTGTTGATCTGAGAAGGTAATGCATGTGGTGAAGTTACTGAGTAACTAGCTACTATCCTCATCCATCATATTACCTGTAGGTCTATGCAATGTTCACATCAATCTCAAAAGAAGCTTTCAAATCACAATTCTTTTCAATTAGATATTTACGCTCTTACTTACGTTTCAGTCTAATGAATCTAGCTGTACTCGATGTAATTGTGTGATACAGACATAACTTGCACTTGTGGACCAGTGGGGAGGACATTAAATAAGTCATAACTAGCTGCTAGAAATAAACAGTATATTTGTAGCTTTTCTAGAGCCGCGTCTTCATTTTGGAAGAAGGCAGTTTGAGCGCATGTTTTTACACAAGAAGAACCATTTCAATAGCATAACTCTCATAATCTTTAGCTACATTTCATAAATCACAACATTCGCTCAAAACAAATGTGAGCCGCTGCAGTAGTCTGTTGTTGCTCTGATTACCTTTGAACTCGTGACGACATCTGATTATACCGTAAAATATGTAAAATTATATTACTGTTTAGAATAAACAATTTAAATATAAGTGCTCACTGCCATTATTTTATACATTGTAAATATCAGTTTGGTTCACTAATATCGAGTAATCAAACCACTTATCGTGATTACATCTAAAAAATATATATGGGGTAATAAAAACACGTAAAACACGTACATGCGTATTTGTTAGAAACATTACGGTAGACATTCCTGTGTCAACTCAGCTCCCATGATTCTTTGCGTCTAATCGTTGCTTGTGGTGCTAGCTGTACAGTTAGCTAGCTAGGTACAGAAATTATAGATAAAAGTTGTCAACACGTTTCTCATTCGGTATCTAAATCAAACCTACCGCGACAATGAAAGATGTTACCGGGTACCTCAAAACGCAACAGAGCATGAGCTCAACTCCGGAGATGGCATCGGAATGGCACACACTAGAGGAGTTTTACAACAAAAAGTAAGGATAGCGTCTGTCTACGTTGGTTAGCTTTTGTATGGCATTCATGCGCTGAGTCATGGAGTTAGCTTGCTAATGCTACAGTAGCTAGCTAAACACCAACCATCAATGAATGACACACAAACAATCCACCAACTGTGAATTCTGTAGAGTGGAACATATGAAATATGTTTTATTCGTAACATGTGACTAACGTTCCCGAAATGTATTGTTATGATAGTCGTCATGTCCACAATCTTCCCTGATGCTATGCGGTTAACGGTTGCTAAAATGCTTCAGTAGACAGGGAGGCTAGCTAATTAGCCAATGTTAGTTAGTTACTTAGTTAACGTTAGTTTTTTTTTGCGTTTAGGGACTTTTGATTTTGCAATCTTGCAAGGCCATAGGTATTCATAGTTTCCGTTTTACCTTCGTCTATCGACAGGTAGACTAATTGTTAGAGCGTTGGACTAGTAAACGAAATGTTGCAAGATCGAATCCCCAAACTGACAAGGTAAAAATCTGTCGTTCTGCCCCCTGAACAAGGCAGTTAACCCACTGTTCCTTGGCCGTCATTGAAAATAAGAATCTGTTCTTAACTGACTTGCCTAGTTAAATAAAGGTTAAATACATCTGACCACTAACCCCATTCAGTGCAGGATTGTTTCTTATTCATCATGTACTGCTAGTACCTAACCATACCTCGTCTTTCCATTGACAGGTTGTGGCATCAGTTGACCCTAAAGCTCACAGACTTTGTAAAAGACCCTTGCTTTGCCACAGGAGATGGCCTCATACAGCTGTATGATAACTTCCTCAGTGACTTTGACCACAGGTAGGACCAACACCAACCTACAGTAATAACTGCTTCTCTGACAATTGGAATAGTAGCTAGAATTACAACACAGAGAGTCTAATCTCTGGGCGTTCAGTTGTTTCCTTTCTTTCTCCATCTCTCTGTCTCTTTTAGAATCAACCCCCTGTCTCTGGTGGAGATCATCCTGTATGTTGCCAGACAAAAGACAGGTAAGAACACAGTCGTGACATGCAGTCTGTAGTCCTATCACCTTCTTCTTAGCTGATGCTAAGTAATTGACCTTGAATCCACTCAGATACAGCATGTATCCACTCATGGGAATTCAACCAGCTCAACCAAGCTCTCCTTTTTCAGATCCTAAAGATGCTATCACTTTCCTTGAGAAGACTAAGGAGAAGGTGAAGAGCAACGACGAGTCGGTCATTCTGTGCAAGACATCTATTGGAGCCCTAAAACTGGAGATAAATGACCTTCCAGCCACAAAGGTAACACACTGTCTGGGCGTACAGTAACTTGTAGGTAAAAACCTGGAAAACAAACGTCTCAATGGAGACCTGTCCCAAGTCGGCAGTAATCAAAACAATAAAAACATACAATGGGTTACTGTAGCCAGATGTACATTTCAATCCAGTGTATATGTATGCAAACCCTGCCTTCCGTCCTGCAGATATTAATTGAGGAGGTGGAGGAGACGCTGAATAACTTGCCGGGTGTGACGTCAGTCCACGGGCGATTCTACGACCTGTCCAGCAAATACTACCGCATCGTGGGGAACCATGCCTCTTACTACAAGGACGCTCTGCGCTACCTCGGCTGTGTCGACATCAAAGACCTGCCAGGTAACATCTGTTTACAATGTACAAAGGCAGTATGTTGCACTGAAATCATACAGCAGAATTTAATGTTGGTTAAATCACAAAAGCATCATTAGAATTTGATATATTTTTTTACAATTGTTTGAAGGCGTTATTAGTTTTGTGTGCTAGTACTCACTAGCTGTCATAACTAATGTCTTTATATCCATCAGAGACAGAGAAGCAGGAGAGGGCTTTCACACTGGGTCTGGCTGGACTCTTAGGAGAAGGAGTTTACAACTTCGGAGAGCTGGTAAGTACCCATCACCACCCTCATGATAGTTGTGTTTTTGAGCTTTCCTCCCATTTGGTGAGATATTAGCCTGTCTGATAATAAGCATCAAGCAGCCATTTAAAGCTAGTTTTGGCTGAGCTACAGCCACAAAAGTTTGGGCTCAAGTTTTGCCTTCGAAGCACCAGATGGCTTTGACAGCCTTTGTTTGACATCCTGCCTCTGCTTGTGTTTTTAGCTGATGCACCCAGTACTGGAGTCCCTAAGGAGCACAGACAAGCAGTGGCTGATAGACACATTGTACGCCTTCAACGGAGGCAACGTGGAGAAGTTCCAGGCCTACAAGTCTGCCTGGGGAGCGCAGGTAACCAGCACATAGTACGGCCTACAACAGTCGGTTTCCATAGAGTACATTCAACCATCACTGCAAGAAATAAAGAGCGAAATCTATTGTAGCTCCCGTTGTCTCTTTCCAGAATGTGTTGTTGTTTATACACATGGACGTGGTTTTGTTGAGGCGCTATGATTTTAAAAATGATAATGCAAGTTAATAATGTTACAATACTCACAGAAGATTAGAAATCACCTGTCATTAGCCAACAAACACAACTCATTTCAACGTGTGTCTGTGTTGCAGCCTGACCTGGCAGCCAATGAATCCAAACTGATGCAGAAGATTCAGCTGCTGTGTGTGATGGAGGTGGGTTCTCTTCTCTGTCTCTGTGTTTTATAGAGCAGGAGAACTGACGGTTGAGTACGGAAGGTTTTACTTTTCACAATGAATGTAATATGTGGTTGTTTTATCCAAGGGTTGGAACCGAAAACTGAAAAATAACGTCATATTTTTAGAGGAACAGAATCTGAACCGAGAACGAAAGTGATCTATACTGTTCCGGAACAGAACAGATATTTTGAACGCATGGGAACCGGTTAATAACGTTCCTTTAAATTCCGGGTATTTTTTCTAGTTCCACAAAAACGCAACAAAGTGGCTATGCAAAGCCCTCCCTCTGTCACTCAGAAACTTCTTCCAGTGTATGCCTGACCCTCCCCCTTATTCTGAAGCCCTCACTCTGTCACTCAGAAACGCCTTCCAGTGTCTGCCTGTCAGATGATCTTTGCTAGTGTGTGTAGGCTACTGTAGCCCCTCTCTGAAGCGTAGGCTACTATAGCCTACTGAGGTTACAGGAATGATTCAGAAGAATGGCTTCAATTTTTCAATGCTAATTAATGATACTAAAGTTATCACGTTTCACATTGGATGTATTAACTACAAAACGGAAAACATATATATATTTTTTAATTGTTATTTCTGGTGCCGCTCTGTACACACAAGCTAGTTAGCTCTGGTCCAACGTTAAACCAACTCTCTGAAGTTCAAAGACATTTAATGTTCCTCCATAGAAGCCGCTCCTCTGTAGGTATAATTCTCTGGGTGTAATTCAGATAATGTTATGTCATAAGATGCCCAGCGCTTCAAGCCTCCTCCTCCACCGTCTCTCTCCCCACCCGCCCAAATTTCCGTCGTTTCTCGCGCTCTACACTTGTCGTCCAATGCATGAAAACAGTAGTTTGTCCCGTTCCACAGCAAGCTGCTCTGTTCACACTGATTGGTGAAGTCATTTAATGTCGAGCTAAATGTAAAAACCTATATAAAATAATGGTTCAGAACGAAAAAATTAGAAAATAAATTTGGTTCCAACACCTGATTTTACTGACTTTTACCAACTTACTGTTGAATGCACTGATTGGTCAGTCTGTGGAAAACAGCGCCTGCTTAATGACGAGGATACATGTAAATGATGCGCTCAAACAGCCCTAACGTGTCTACCTCTTCTTCTCTCCTCCGTCTAGATGACGTTCACTCGTCCCGCCAACAACAGACAGCTGACCTTCCATGAGATTGGACAGAGTGCCAAGATCCCCGTGAACGAGGTCAGTTGGTCATCAATCCACCAATCGTATGTCACTTATACCAAATCATTAGTATCTGCAGGCTTCTAATAAACATAGGTCTGTATCCGTGGTCACCGGGTCCACAGGCGATTTCCCAGCGCAATAACATTTAGTTGAGTCTGTGCTTTACTGTCTGGAACTATAAGCCTACACATCCTGTAGCTCCGCCTCCAGGGTTGTTGACAACGGGTTTATCTGGAGACCAGGGTTGCTGACAACTGGGGTTTATCTGGAGACCAGGGTTGCTGACAACTGGGGTTTATCTGGAGACCAGGGTTGTTGACAACTGGGGTTTATCTGGAGACCAGGGTTGTTGACAACTGGGGTTTATCTGGAGACCAGGGTTGTTGACAACTGGGGTTTATCTGGAGACCAGGGTTGTTGACAACTGGGGTTTATCTGGAGACCAGGGTTGTTGACAACTGGGGTTTATCTGGAGACCAGGGTTGTTGACAACTGGGGTTTATCTGGAGACCAGGGTTGTTGACAACTGGGGTTTATCTGGAGACCAGGGTTGGTGACAACTGGGGTTTATCTGGAGACCAGGGTTGCTGACAACTGGGGTTTATCTGGAGACCAGGGTTGCTGACAACTGGGGTTTATCTGGAGACCAGGGTTGCTGACAACTGGGGTTTATCTGGAGACCAGGGTTGCTGACAACTGGGGTTTATCTGGAGACCAGGGTTGCTGACAACTGGGGTTTATCTGGAGACCAGGGTTGCTGACAACTGGGGTTTATCTGGAGACCAGGGTTGCTGACAACTGGGGTTTATCTGGAGACCAGGGTTGCTGACAACTGGGGTTTATCTGGAGACCAGGGTTGCTGACAACTGGGGTTTATCTGGAGACCAGGGTTGCTGACAACTGGGGTTTATCTGGAGACCAGGGTTGCTGACAACTGGGGTTTATCTGGAGACCAGGGTTGCTGACAACTGGGGTTTATCTGGAGACCAGGGTTGCTGACAACTGGGGTTTATCTGGAGACCAGGGTTGCTGACAACCGGGGTTTATCTGGAGACCAGGGTTGGTGACAACTGGGGTTTATCTGGAGAGTTGATTGTAAACTGTTTGAACCTCCTGACTGGGTCTGATTGTGGTTCTTGTCCTCTGCAGGTGGAGCTGCTAGTGATGAAGGCTCTGTCTGTGGGTCTGATCAAAGGAAACATTGATGAGGTGGACCAGAAGGTTCAGATGACCTGGGTGCAGCCCCGAGTACTGGACCTGCAGCAGGTAAATACATACGCCTTAACACATTCATATTCACGGGCCAAGGAATAATAATCAATCTATGAGACACTGGTTCTCAACATGACTCCTGGTTTGGACCAGAAACAGGGAATATTCTGTTTTACTATAATGTCCTGTGTAACATAAGACATGGAGACCAATCCTAGTTGTAGTTAAAATAAGTGGCTTTGAACTATAGAAATCATCCTCGAGATATAGAAAAGCTTGTGACTGTTAACCTTTGACCCTGACTCTCTTCCCTGTCCCTCTTCAGATCAAGGGCATGAAGGACCGGTTGGACGTCTGGTGTGGGGATGTGAAGAACATGGCTGTGTTGGTGGAACAGCAGGCCCACGATATCCTCACCTAGACAGGCCTCCTCCCTCTGGTCTCCCCCTGGTCTCCATGGCCCTGTCCAGAACAACCCCCCTAACCTCTAGACACTTGTAGAGATCAGAGAAGATTTGATAGGTTTATGCAGTATGATGATAGTACCTTGCCCTCTGATAGGCTAGGTAGAGTTTTGGCCATGTTGCTGACACCAGTCAGATCCTCTCAGACGAGGGTCTAAGGTGGAGGTGGCAGGATTTTCTTCTGGACAGGGCCCTTCTCCCAGCCTGTTCACCCCCAGAACAGACACCTTCAACAGACACCACCACAGGAATCCTCTCTTCATTCCTCTACCTACCGATCTCCCAGAAGGACTGATGCATCCAACTTTTTCAGTTTTTTTGTGTTTGTATTTTTGTTGGGGTGCTGTGTACGTTCTTGTTACTCTATAGCAGTAAATAAATAAAAGAAAACATTGTTGAATTTTGAAATAAAAATTACAAATGCTGGTTGATGTAACATTACCCTTCAAGCATGAATTGTGGATGTGACTGTGTTTTAGATCTATTGGTTATATTGACTAATAGAATGACACGGTTTCCCCAACCCTGGATCCTGAGCTATATTTAACCAGAAGGTTATATTGTGTTTAGGAGAGTTGTAACAACAAGCCTCTGAGTTGACAGCTGCTGAAATTACATTCGAGGTTCTCAAGCAATGTTCCAGATCACATCCTCTGTTACATCCCGCTCTGCCCATATGCCATAACAGTATGTGGTTTCCAAGACATCCAAATACATAACATTTCTAATACACTCAAGGCACCTTCACATTAAGGTCAGTCCATCTGGCTAACGGTTGATTTAACAGTTATATAGAAGCATATAGAATGTTATGCTTCTGGGGGGGGGGGGTGAACCCAGGGGTACATGAGGTCCAGGACTAGAGGGGTACATTAGGTCCAGGACTAGAGGGGTATGAACCCAGGGGTACATGAGGTCCAGGACTAGAGGGGTGTGGTGAACCCAGGGGTACATGAGGTCCAGGACTAGAGGGGTATGGTGAACTCAGGGGTACATGAGGTCCAGGACTAGAGGGGTATGAACCCAGGGGTACATGAGGTCCAGGACTAGAGGGGTATGAACCCAGGGGTACATGAGGTCCAGGACTAGAGGGGTATGAACCCAGGGGTACATGAGGTCCAGGACTAGAGGGGTACATGAGGTCCAGGACTAGAGGGGTATGGTGAACCCAGGGGTACATGAGGTCCAGGACTAGAGGGGTATGAACCCAGGGGTACATGAGGTCCAGGACTAGAGGGGTATGGTGAACCCAGGGGT
The DNA here is from genome assembly GCF_029448725.1 of Salvelinus fontinalis. Lineage (NCBI taxonomy): Eukaryota > Metazoa > Chordata > Actinopteri > Salmoniformes > Salmonidae > Salvelinus > Salvelinus fontinalis. The sequence continues at coordinate 1,142,045 of NC_074699.1, forward strand.
ACATGAGGTCCAGGACTAGAGGGGTATGGTGAACCCAGGGGTACATGAGGTCCAGGACTAGAGGGGTATGAACCCAGGGGTACATGAGGTCCAGGACTAGAGGGGTACATGAGGTCCAGGACTAGAGGGGTATGGTGAACCCAGGGGTACATGAGGTCCAGGACTAGAGGGGTATGAACCCAGGGGTACATGAGGTCCAGGACTAGAGGGGTATGGTGAACCCAGGGGTACATGAGGTCCAGGACTAGAGGGGTATGAACCCAGGGGTACATGAGGTCCAGGACTAGAGGGGTATGAACCCAGGGGTACATGAGGTCCAGGACTAGAGGGGTATGGGGAACCCAGGGGTACATGAGGTCCAGGACTAGAGGGGTATGGTGAACCCAGGGGTACATGAGGTCCAGGACTAGAGGGGTATGAACCCAGGGGTACATGAGGTCCAGCACTAGAGGGGTATGAACTCAGGGGTACATGAGGTCCAGGACTAGAGGGGTATGGTGAACCCAGGGGTACATGAGGTCCAGGACTAGAGGGGTATGAACCCAGGGGTACATGAGGTCCAGGACTAGAGGGGTATGGTGAACCCAGGGGTACATGAGGTCCAGGACTAGAGGGGTATGGTGACCCCAGGGGTACATGAGGTCCAGGACTAGAGGGGTATGGTGAACCCAGGGGTACATGAGGTCCAGGACTAGAGGGGTATGGTGAACCCAGGGGTACATGAGGTCCAGGACTAGAGGGGTATGAACCCAGGGGTACATGAGGTCCAGGACTAGAGGGGTATGGGGAACCCAGGGGTACATGAGGTCCAGGACTAGAGGGGTATGAACCCAGGGGTACATGAGGTCCAGGACTAGAGGGGTATGAACCCAGAGGTACATGAGGTCCAGGACTAGAGGGATATGACCCCAGAGGTACATGAGGTCCAGGACTAGAGGGAAACTGTTCATATTATTGATATTCCATCATTTCAGTTATTTTCTATTCATCTCTTCAACTACTGTGCTTAAACGCCTACTGATTTACACTGAGTATACATCCCAAACCTTAGGAACATCTGCCTAACATTGAGTTGCACCCCCTTTTTGTCCTCAGAACAGCCTCAATTCATCGGGTCATGGACTCTACAAGGTGTTGAAAGCGTTCCACAGGGATGCTGGCCAATGTTGACTCCAATGCTTCCCACAGTTGTGTCAAGTTGGCTGGATGTCCTTTGGGTGGTGGACCCTTCTTGATACACACAGGAAACTGTTCAACATGAAAAAGTGTTGCAGTTCTTGACACACTCAAACCGGTGCGCCTGGCACATATTGCCATACCTCGTTCAAAGGCACTTAAATTGATTGAAGTGGATTTAACAAGTGACGTCAACAAGGGATCATAGCTTTTACCGGGTCAGTCTATGTCATCGAAAGAGCATGTGTTCCTAATGTTTTGTCCACTCAGTGTAAACGTAGGCGAAGTTATAACCACTGATTTACCATTTAACAAATAATTAAATCGATGAATTGCATTTATAGATACAGTATTATGAATATCTATTAATTCAATCTTAATGAAGGGTTTTCAGAAAATGTCTACAGGAAATCTATTGATCTAAATGAGTCTTAGATTGTCCCCGAGGTAAAGGAACAGCAACCAACAGCGAGAGGAGATCGTGACAAACACACCCACCAGCTCACTACTCTGTTCCAAGGTGATTCATTAAAGTCTTCCATTCAATCAATACATTTTATGAGGCCAGACTGAATACCTGAATTATCAGGCTATGAACCACTGTACATAACCACATTATTCAAAATGCCACCTTGATTATCATAGGGAAAACATTGGGGTGATTAAAAAATATATGTAATTGAACACCTTGAAACTGTTATGAATTCAAATAATAAAAAATTGATGTGAAAACAGAAAACACATTTTTTTTAAACGGAAAACGTTTGATTTTCATCAGGTATTTAATAATTATCAAAATTATTAGATCATCTTAATTTATGAAGATGCCCTTGCTTTTATTTTAATGCACTTTATTAAGAGAGAAAATGTTGACAATGTGTGGTTCTTATCCAAGAAAATGGTTCAGACTCTCCCAGTAGCTTTCTATTGGCAGACAGCGAAGGACGTGGGAGGTTCTGATTATCTGCAGTGTTATCAGTGGGAATTGTGTTCTTGACTGTGGCTACATCTCAAATGGCCCCCTACTCCCTATAGAGCCCTATGGTCCCTGGTGAAAAGTAGTGTACCATATAGGGAATAGGGTGCCATTTGAGTCGTAGGCTGTGATTTCATCTCTGTTAAATGGCTACATACTGAACACAGTGTAATTACAGTTTAGCTACACATTATTACATAGTGCATACAACCGTTACCTGTGTGCAGCATCAACAATTTCAAGGATTTGCAAATCAACTAAAACAATAATCCTAGACTGGTAGGCGTAGCTACAATCAAGGAGTTTGTTTAACACAAAATCAAAAGGCCAACATGCTGTAAACAGGAAGAACAATCTGTACCTACACTATAATCACCCTGTTGTACCGGCCTAATGGAACTACATATGTTATTACCAGTATTGTGGTCATATCATATGGTTTTCCTTGTCTCTTGTCTTGTGCCACTGTTATTTATTATATATATAGTTTTAGTTGAACCTTTATTTAACTAGGCAAGTCAGTTAAGAACACATTCTTATTTACAATGGCGGCCTACACCCGGGCCAAACCCTAACCCGGACTACCCCGGGCCAAACCCGGACTACCCCGGGCCCGGGCCAAACCCTAACCCGGACTACCCCGGGCCAAACCCGGACTACCCCGGGCCAGTTCTGCGCCGCTCTATGGGACTCCCAATCACGGCCGGTTGTGATACAGCCTGGAATCGAGCCAGGGTCTGTAGTGACGCCTCTAGCACTGAGATGCAGTGCCTTAGACCGCTGTGCCACCCTGGAGCCCCACTGTTAAAGCCACTCCTTAAATAAATGGCTGTAAATATCAGAGTGGGGCCTTTAGGGTATGTCCAAAATGGTACTCTATTCCTACTCAAAAGCAGTGCGCTATATAGGTTTAGCAGTCTTGCTTCCGTACCTCTCCTCGCCCCAACCTGGCTCAAACCAGGGACCCTCTGAACACATCAACAACTGCCTCCCATGAAGCATCATTACCTTCCAACCTGCACTGTGAATGTTTACACGGTGTGTTCAATAAAGACATGAAAAATTATAATTGTTTGTGTGTTATTAGTTTAAGTTATTAGTTTAAGTCTATTGTTGTGACTTAGACGAAGATCAGATACAATTTTATGACCAATTTATGCAGAAAGCCAGGTAAATCTAAAGGGTTCACAAACTTTTTCTTCCCGCTGTACATGATATAGAGTACTATATACATTAGGATGTCTTATGGACAGGCTGACTGGGATGTGAAAGAAACAGAAGCTTCAACAGGAAATCCATTTTGTTTTATGTTCTGCACATATGTTTTTTTAAGCTTCAGAATAAGAATGTGAAAGTCCTTGCGTGGCCAAAGCCCACACTTTTGTGGAAAGACTTGAAGATTGCTGTTCACCGCCACTCCCCATCTAACTTAACAGAGCTTGAGAAAAAATCTGCAAGGAAGAATGGGAGAAAATCCTTAAATCCAGATGTGCAAAGCTGATACAGACATACCCAAGACGACTCAAAGCTGATACAGACATACCCAAGATGACTCAAAGCTGATACAGACATACCCAAGATGACTCAAAGCTGATACAGATATACCCAAGACGACTCAAAGCTGATACAGACATACCCAAGACGACTCAAAGCTGATACAGACATACCCAAGATGACTCAAAGCCGATACAGATATACCCAAGATGACTCAAAGCTGATACAGACATACCCAAGATGACTCAAAGCCGATACAGACATACCCAAGATGACTCAAAGCTGATACAGACATACCCAAGATGACTCAAAGCCGATACAGACATACCCAAGATGACTCAAAGCCGATACAGACATACCCAAGATGACTCAAAGCCGATACAGACATACCCAAGATGACTCAAAGCCGATACAGACATACCCAAGACGACTCAAAGCCGATACAGACATACCCAAGACGACTCAAAGCTGATACAGACATACCCAAGATGACTCAACGCCGATACAGACATACCCAAGATGACTCAAAGCCAATACAGACATACCCAAGATGACTCAAAGCTGATACAGACATACCCAAGATGACTCAAAGCTGATACAGACATACCCAAGATGACTCAAAGCCGATACAGACATACCCAAGATGACTCAAAGCCGATACAGACATACCCAAGATGACTCAAAGCCGATACAGACATACCCAAGATGACTCAAAGCCGATACAGACATACCCAAGATGACTCAAAGCCGATACAGACATACCCAAGACGACTCAAAGCTGATACAGACATACCCAAGATGACTCAAAGCCGATACAGACATACCCAAGATAACTCAAAGCTGATACAGACATACCCAAGATGACTCAAAGCCGATACAGACATACCCAAAATGACTCAAAGCTGATACAGACATACCCAAGATGACTCAAAGCCGATACAGACATACCCAAGACGACTCAAAGCCGATACAGACATACCCAAGACGACTCAAAGCTGATACAGACATACCCAAGACGACTCAAAGCTGATACAGACATACCCAAGACGACTCAAAGCTGATACAGACATACCCAAGATGACTCAAAGCTGATACAGACATACCCAAGATGACTCAAAGCCGATACAGACATACCCAAGACGACTCAAAGCCGATACAGACATACCCAAGACGAATCAAAGCCGATACAGACATACCCAAGACGACTCAAAGCTGATACAGACATACCCAAGACGACTCAAAGCTGATACAGACATACCCAAGACGACTCAAAGCTGATACAGACATACCCAAGATGACTCAAAGCCGATACAGACATACCCAAGATGACTCAAAGCTGATACAGACATACCCAAGATGACTCAAAGATGTAATCGCCGCCAAAGGTGCTTCTACATCCTAGAGTATTGACTCTGTGAATACTTACGTACATTTCATATTTCTGTATTTTCAATACATTAGCAAAAATGTCCTAAAAACATGTTTTCACTATGTCATTATGAGGTATTGTGTGTAGATGGGTGAGGAAAATGTTTTATCCATTTTAAATGCAGGCTGTGACACAACAAGATGTGGAATAAGTCAAGGGGTGTGAACACTTTCTGAAGACAGTGGATCTTATGATGCACAGTAAAGATCTATTGACTCTCTGACATGCAATTGGTCAGAGAAGAGCAGGAGAACTCTAACTAAAGGTCATGTCAGTCGGAAGTCATCTCATCAGTTTGTCAGCTTTGTTTTATTAGAATGATATAAAAGTACACTTTACGAATCAGAGAATCACAGACACAGAGCCACAAGTATACAGCAAAATACATAGTTGACTTTCCAGTTGTTTCTCTTAAAGAGGTGAAAGGGAGAGGACGGAGAGAGAGAGAGGAGTGAGGGTTGGAGAGAGAGGAGTGTGGAGAGAGAGGAGTGAGGGGGAGAGAGAGGAGTGTGGCGAGAGAGGAGTGAGGGAAAGAGAGAGGAGTGAGGGGAGAGGACAGAGAGAGAGAGAGGAGTGAGGGTTGGAGAGAGAGGAGTGTGGAGAGAGAGGAGTGAGGGGGAGAGAGGGGTGAGGGGGAGAGGACAGAAAGAGAGAGAGGAGTGTGGAGAGAGAGGAGTGAGGGGGAGAGAGAGGAGTGTGGAGAGAGAGGAGTGAGGGGAGAGAGAGGAGTGAGGGTTGGAGAGAGAGGAGTGTGGAGAGAGAGGAGTGAGGGGAAGAGAGAGGAGTGAGAGTTGGAGAGAAAGGAGTGTGGAGAGAGAGGAGTGTGGAGAGAGAGGAGGGAGGGGGAGAGAGAGGAGTGAGGGGGGAGAGAGAGGAGTGTGGTGAGAGAGAGGAGTGAGGGGGGAGAAGTGTAGAGAGAGAGGTGAGGGGGAGAGAGAGGAGTGTGGAGAGAGAGGAGTGAGGGGGAGAGAGAGGAGTGAGGGGGGAGAGAGAAGTGTAGAGAGAGAGGAGTGAGGGGGGATAGAGAGGAGTGTGGAGAGAGGAGTGACGGGGAGAGAGAGGAGTGTGGAGAGAGAGAGGACTGAGGGGGAGAGAGAGGAGTGTGGAGAGAGAGGAGTGTGGGGGAGAGAGAGGAGTGACGGGGAGAGAGAGAGGAGTGACGGGGAGAGAGAGAGGAGTGACGGGGAGAGAGAGAGGAGTGAGCAGGAGAGAGAGGAGTGGGGGGGAGAGAGAGGAGTGAGGGGGAGAGAGGAGTGGGGGGGAGAGAGAGGAGTGATGGGGAGAGGAGTGAGGGGGAGAGAGAGGAGTGGTGGGGAGAGAGGAGTGAGGGGGGAGAGAGAGGAGAGAGAGAGAGACAGAGAGAGGTAGAGAGGCGAGAGAGAGGAAAGACAGACATTTGAAATATCTAAATTATTTTGTAAGTGTAATGTTTACTGTTCATTTCTGAATGTTCATTCCCCTTTTGTTTATTGTCTATTTCACTTGCCTTGGCAATGTAAACATCCAATGACTGTACAAAAGACACAGACTGACCAGGTGAATCCAGGTGAAAGCTATGATCCCTTATTGATGTCACTTGTTAAATCCACTTCAATCAGTGTAGATGAAGGGGAGGAGACGGGTTAAAGAAGGATTTTTAATCCTTGAGACAATTGAGACATGGATTGTGTATGTGTGCCATTCAGAGGGTGAACAAGCAAGACAAAAGATGTACATGCCTTTAAACAGGGTATGGTAGTAGGTGTCAGGCGCACCGGTTTGAGTGTGTCAAGAACTGCATTGCTGCTGGGTTTTTCACGATCAACAGTTTCCTGTGTGTATCAAGAATGGTCCACCACCCAAAGGACATCCAGCCAACTTGACACAACTGTGAGAAGCATTGGAGTCAACATGGGCCAGCATCCCTGTGGAACGCTTTCGACACCTTGTAGAGTCCATGGCCCGATAAGTTGAGGCTGTTCCGAGGACTAAAAGGGGGTGCAACTCAATATCAGGACGGTGTTCCTAATGTTCTGTACACTCAGTGTATGTTTCCCATGCCAATAAAGCCCTTCAAATGGAATCGAGAGAGACAGAGAGAGGGAGAGGTGTGAAACAGGGAAGGGACTCAGGGGGTATGCTAATTTGGTATAGAGCAGACCTAACTCACTCCGTTAAATTAATCAAAACAGGAACATTTTACATTTGGCTAGAAATTCAAAAGGAAATTATCTTAACAGAGAAAAATGTCCTCCTGTGTGCTACCTATATCCCTCCACTAGAACCCCCATACTTTAATGAAGACAGCTTATCCATCCTAGAAGGGGAGATCAATAATTTCCAGGCCCAGGCCCAGGGACATAGTCTGTGGTGACCTAAATGCCAGAACCGGACAAGAACCTGACACCCTCAGCACACAGGGGGACAAACACCTGTCTGGAGGTGACAGCATTCCCTCCCCCATATGCCCCCCTAGACACAACTACAACAACATTACCAATAAAAAAAGGGTCACAGCTCCTGCAGCTCTGTCGCACGCTGGGTATGTACATAGTCAATGGTAGGCTTCGAGGGGACTCCTATGGTAGGTACACCTATAGCTCATCTCTTGGCAGTAGCACTGTAGACTACTTTACCACTGACCTCAACCCAGAGTCTCTCCGAGTCAGTCCACTGACACCCCTATCAGACCACAGCAAAATCACAGAGCAATAATACTTAATCATGAGGCATCAAAGCCAAAGGAACTGAGTAACATTAAGAAATGCTATAGATGGAAGGAATGCAGTTTGGAAACAAACCAAAAAAACTATTAGGCAACAACAAATTCAATCCATATTAGACAACTTCCTGGACAAATCGTTACACTTTAATTTGTATTTATTTATTTTATTTCACCTTTATTTAACCAGGTAGGCTAGTTGAGAACAAGTTCTCATTTACAACTGCGACCTGGCCAAGATAAAGCAAAGCAGTGCGACACAAACAACACAGAGTTACACATGGAATAAACAAACATACAGTCAATAATACAATAGAAAAAGTCTATATACAGCATGTGCAAATGAGGTAAGATAAGGGATGTATGGCAATAAATAGGCCATGGTGGCGAAGTAATTACAATTTAGCAATTAAACACTGGAGTGATTGATGTGCAGTAGATGAATGTGCAAGTAGAGATACTGGGGTGCAAAGGAGCAAAATAAATAAATAAATAATGGTATGGGAAGGAGGTAGTTGTATGGGCTGTTTACAGATGGGCTGTGTACAGGTGCAGTGATCTGTGAGCTGCTCTGACAGCTGGAGCTTACCGTTAGTGAGGGAGATATGATTCTCCAGCTTCAGTGATTTTTGTAGTTTGTTCCAGTCATTGGCAGCAGAGAACTGGAAGGAAAGGCGGCCAAATGAGGAATTGGCTTTGGGGGTGACCAGTGAAAGATACCTGCTGGAGTGCGTGCTACGGGTGGGTGCTGCTATGGTGACCAGTGAGCTGAGATAAGGCAGGGCTTTACCTAGTAAAGACTTGTAGATGACCTGGAGCCAGTGGGTTTGGCGACGAATATGAAGCGAGGGCCAGCCAACGCGAGCATACAGCATAATAGCGAAGGTGGTAACTTGGCAGTAGAAAATCTTAACAGTATATTTGACCTCTCAGCTTCTCTATTGTCACGTTCCTGACCTGTTGTCTGCTATTTTTGTATGTGTTTAGTTGGTCAGGGCGTGAGTTGGGGTGGGCATTCTATGTTTTGTGTTTCTATGTTTAGGTCGTTGGTAATTAGCCTTATATGGTTCTCAATCAGAGACAGGTGTTTGACGTTTCTCTGATTGGGAACCATATAAAGGTAGGGTGTTCACACTGTTTGTTTGTGGGTGGTTGTCTTCCGTGTCTGTATGTATGTTCGTACCACACGGGACTGTAGCATTTTGGTTTGTAGTCTATACCTGTTCGTACGTTCTTCGTGTTGTTTGTAAGTTCTCTAGTTCAGGTCTGTCTTCGTTCGTTTTGTTATTTTGTAATTATTCCAAGTGTTGTTTCGTGTTCGTCTTCGTCGTTTAATAAATTCATTATGTTTTCTAAACCCGCTGCATGTTGGTCTGATCTCTACTCCTCCTCTTCGGACGAAGAGGAGGAGAACAGCCGTTACACCTATCAAATCTAAAAATCTCAAATAGAAAACCGAAGAAAATGAACAACAATGACAAATGGTTTGATGAAGAATGCAAAAACCTAACAAAGATATTGAGAAACCTGTCCAACCAAAAACATAGAGACCCGGAAAACCTGAGTCTACGCCTTCACTATGGTGAATCACTAAAACAAATACAGAAATACACTATGGAAAAATAAGGAACAGCATGTCAGAAATCAGCTCAATGTAATTGAAGAATCCATAGACTCTAACCACTTCTGGGGAAAATTGGAAAACACTAAACAAACAACAACATGAAAAATTATCTATCCAAAATGGAGATGTATGGGTAAACCACTTCTCCAATCTTTTTGGCTCTATAACAAAGAACAAACAGCAAAAACATATACATGATAAAATACAAAGTTTAGAATCAACTATTAAAGACTACCAGAACCCACTGGATTCTCCAATTACCTTGAATGAGTTACAGGACAAAATAATAACCCTCCAACCCAAAAAAGCCTGTGGGGTTGATGGTATCTTCAGTGAAATTATCAAATATACAGACCACAAATTCCAATTGGCTATTATTAAACTCCTTAACATCCTCCTTAGCTCTGGCATCTTCCCCAATATTTGGAACCAAGGACTGATCACCCCAATCCACAAAAGTGGAGACAAATTTGACCCCAATAACTACCGTGGGATTTGAGTCAACAGCAAAACTGGGGAAAATCCTCTGCATTATCATTAACAGCAGACTCGTACATTTCCTTAGTGAAAACAACGTACTGAGCAAATGTCAAATTGTCTTTTTACCAAATTATCGTATGACAGACCACGTATTCACCCTGCACACCCTAATTGACAAACAAACAAAACAAAACATGCTTTCTTCTCATGCTTTGTTGATTTCAAAAAGCCTTCGACTCAATTTGGCATGAGGGTCTGCTATACAAATTGATGGAAAGTGGTGTTGGGGGAAAACGTCTGACATTATAAAATCCATTTACACAAACAACAAGTGTGCGGTTAAAATAGGCAAAAATAAATAAATAAATCCCACGGGGCCGTGGGGTGAGACAGGGATGCAGATTAAGCCCCACTCTCTTCAACATATACTGTATATCAACGAATTGGCGAGGGCACTAGAAAAGTCTGCAGCACCCGGCCTCACCCTACTAGAATCTGAAGTCAAATGTCTACTGTTTGCTGATGATCTGGGGCTTCCGTCACAAACCAAGGAGGGCCTACAGCAGCACCTAGATCTTCTGCACAGATTCTGTCAGACCTGGGCCCTGACAGTAAATCTCAGTAAGTCCAAAGTAATGGTGGTCCAAAAAAGGTCCAGTTGCCAGGACCACAAATACAAATTCTATCTAGACACCATTGCCCTAGAACACACAAAAAAACTATACATACCTTGGCCTAAACATCAGCGCCACAGGTAACGATCTGAGAGACAAGGCAAGAAGGGCCTTCTATGGCATCAAGAGGAACATAAAATTCAACATACCAATTAGGATCTGGATAAAAATACTTGAATCAGTTATAAGTCTGGTGTCCCTTCCCTAACCAAGAATTCACAAAATGGGACAAACACCAAATTGAGACTCTGCATGTAGAATTCTGCAAAAATATCCTCTGTGTACAATGTAGAACACCAAATAATACATGCAGAGCAGAATTAGGACGATACCAGCTAATTATCAAAATCCAGAAAAGAGATGTTAAATTCTACAACCACCTAAAAGGAAGCGATTCCCAAACCTTTGTAACAAAGCCATGACCTACAAAGAGATGAACCTGGAGAAGAGTCCCCTAAGCAAGCTGGTCCTGGGGCTCTGTTCACTAACACAAACAGACCCCACAGAGCCCCAGGACAGCAACACAATTAGACCCAACCAAATCATGAGAACTAAAAGATAATTACTTGACACATTGGAAGGAATTATCAAAAAAACTGAGCAAACTGGAATGCTATTTGGCCCAAAACAAAGAGTACACAGTGGCAGAATACCTGACCACTGTGACTGACCCAAACTTAAGGAAAGCTTTGACTATGTACAGACTCAGTGAGCATAGACTTGCTATTGAGAATGGCCGCCGTAGGCAGACCTGGCTCTCAAGAGAAGACAGGCTATGTGCTCACTGCCCACAAAATGAGGTGGAAACTGAGCTGCACTTCCTAACCTCCTGCCCAATGTATGGACATATTAGAGACACATACTTCCCTCCGATTACACAGATCCACAAAGAATTTGAAAACAAACCCGGTTTTGATAAACTCCCATATCTACTGGGTGAAATACCACAGTGTGACATCACAGCAGCAAGATTTGTGACCTGTTGCCACAAGAAAAGGTCAACCAGTGATGAACAAACACCATTGTAAATACAACCCATATTTATTTTATTTATTTTCCCTTTTGTACTTCAAACATTTGTACATTGTTACAACACTGTATATATACATAATATGACATTTGTAATGTCTTTATTCTTTTGGAAGTTTTGTGAGTGTAATGTTTACTGTTCATTTTTATTGTTTATTTCACTTTTGTTTATTATCTATTTTACTTGCTTTGGCAGTGTTAACATATGTTTCCCATGCCAATAAAGCTCCTTGAATTGAATTGAATTGAGAGAGAGGTAGAGAGGAGAGAGAGAGAGGTAGAGAGGAGAGAGAGAGAGGTAGAGAGGAGAGAGAGAGAGGAGAGAGAGAGAGAGAGGTAGATCTTTAGACTGCCAGGTAATTAGGGAAAGCAGGATATATCCCCAAAGAACCAGCGCAGTGAACCGAACACATACTGCTCTTCCCCGGTCCCTGTATCCCTATCTCTTTAAGAGAGGAGGAGGGAGGGAGAGAGCATGTGGGGGAGGGGTATTGGATGGGGTGGAACAGTCCTTCAGTAATGAGCGGATTTTAGAGCGAGAGAGAGAGAGAGCAAGGGAGAGAAGAGACCGAAAGACCACCACTATATGACTTGTGGGAAACAGGATATATTAATGACCCAGACATAAGGGGGTTGAGCTCTAAAATACAGAAGATAAAGCGGAAAGGAAGACAATCATTATATATATATTTTGTTGTTGCATCAACCCTCCTCCCATGTTGTTCAGGAGAGACTGCAGCTCCATCGCTACAGCGCAGCAGGAGCACAGTGAGGAGGAGAGGAGGAGGAAGGAGAGAACAAGACAGAAGAAGAGAGGAGCAAAGGGGAAATACACAGTCAGTTAGGTCGTCTGAGGTGTGTGTGTGTTCAGTGTGTGTGTGTGTTCAGTGTGTGTGTGTGTGTTTATGGATGTGTGTGTTCGGATGTTTCCAGCCCATTCTATAGCTATAGCACATCTCTGTTTATTTTTGGGGCGTACTGTTGCGGTACGATCCCTCTCCTGTCTCTATCCTCTCTCCCTCTCCTGTCTCTATCCTCTCTCCCTCTCCTGTCTCTATCCTCTCTCCATTTCTGTGTGCCAGTACGGCACAGCTAGACGGGTGGTGGTGTAATGTCTGATTGAGCTCATCAGGCTGTGCTCGCTGTGTCGCTGCTGCCGTCAGGGCCTCTGGGACTATTAGAAAAGCCTGGGCCTAGCCTGTCTGGAGCGCCCCAGCCAACGGAGAGGTGAGTGGGTTTGTGCCATCCCAGCTGGCGAGGCTGTGTAGAGGAGGGTGGAGGAGGAGGAGGAGGAGAGGAGGAGGAGCGCATACAGCCTGCATGCCCATGGGAAGCAGAATGCTCGGACGGCAGTAGCATCTAGCATCCTTAACGTCGCGCCAGGCCCAGACCCAGATCCAGACCCTGCCACCTCCATTGACAGACAGACGAAACCTCTCTCTCCGTTCCAGGTGATGCTCTCTGGACCAAGCCTTGCTTTGTACAAGACGGGGAACCTGTTTTTGATTCCATTATCATAAAAACCCAACAACAAGAAGGTAAAGGGAAATACTAGGAGATCTAAACCTCCATGAGACTACCTCCATCCTCACCTCCCGGCCCTGATCTTTCTGTGGAAACCTGATTTTTTCTTCTTGACGTTCTGAGGATTTTGCCTAAACCTGTTTCATGCATGTCCACTGGAGGAAGGTTTGACTTTGATGACGGGGGGTCGTACTGTGGAGGGTGGGAGCAGGGCAAGGCCCATGGCCGGGGGGTCTGCACAGGGCCACAGGGTCAGGGGGAGTACGCCGGGGCCTGGAGCCACGGCTTCGAGGTCCTGGGCGTCTACACCTGGCCCAGCGGGAATAGCTACCAGGGCACGTGGGCGCAGGGGAAGCGCCACGGTGTGGGCGTGGAGAGTAAGGGCCGCTGGGACTACAGGGGGGAGTGGACGCAGGGCTTCAAGGGACGCTACGGCCAACTGGAGAGCACGGTTAGCGGGGCCCGTTACGAAGGGACCTGGAGCAACGGCCTGCAGGATGGATACGGGACTGAGACGTACTCCGATGGAGGTAAGGAAGGGACACACCAAGCCATCAAGCTGAGGTTGCTCTTACTATGCAGCACACTTGTATTCATTCTATTTTGGTTTTAACACACTATAAAATAGGTGCTATAAGGGTCACTCTACCCTCTCCTTCTCCTGTACCTCTCATCCTCCTTTCAACCCTTATCCCATTTCATTCTGTTCTCTCCATCTCTTTTCATACAGTATCTCTACCTGCCTCCCCTTGTATCTGAAATGGTTACCCATATCTGAGAACTATTTCAGCTGGGATTGATAACAATATACAGGTCACCTCCCCAGTCAGCAGTAATAGGCCTGAAACATACACCGAATCAGAGAGGAGCCCCTGCAGACTGGCATTAGATCCTAGAGAACATTCAGGACTATGTCTGGATCTGGGCTAGCTGAATCAGAGAGGAGCCCCTGCAGACTGGCATTAGATCCTAGAGAACATTCAGGACTATGTCTGGATCTGGGCTAGCTGAATCAGAGAGGAGCCTCTGCAGACTGGTACTAGATCCTAGAGAACATTCAGGACTATGTCTGGATCTGGGCTAGCTGAATCAGAGAGGAGCCCCTGCAGACTGGTACTAGATCCTAGAGAACATTCAGGACTAGGTCTGGATCTGGGCTATCTGAATCAGAGAGGAGCCTCTGCAGACTGGCACTAGATTCTAGAGAACATTTAAGACTAGGTCTGGATCTGGGCTAGGCCCTATGTGTGTGTACAAGCTTTACAAAGACAGAGTATGTAGGCTATATTGCTATTTCCAGTTCTGTAATAAAGTGGTGTGAAAGCAGAACACTTAATGTGGGCTAGCTGTATAGTACATGTTACCACGCAAAGACAAACAATGATGCTGCCAGTAATGTCAGCTAACAGAAATGCATCAGTGTGTATACATGTATACAGCATCTGACTGCCTGCCACCATCTTATTTGAAGCCTGTTGAATCTTTATATCATCTCAGCATCCATCTCTATCCCCCAACCCTCTATTCCCCCTCCTCTATTCCCCCCTCCTCTATTCCCCCTCCTCTATTCCCCCTCCTCTATTCCCCAACCCTCTATTCCCCCTCCTCTACTCCTCCTCCTCTATTCCCCCTCCTCTATTCCCGCCTCCTCTATTCCCCCTCCTCTATTCCTCCTCTTCTATTCCCCCTCTTCTATTCCTCCTCATCTATTCCCCCTCCTCTATTCCCCCTCCTCTATTCCCCCTCCTCTATTCCCCCTCCTCTATTCCTCCTCCTCTATTCCCCCTCCTCTATTCCTCCTCCTCTATTCCTCCTCCTCTATTCCCCCTCCTCTATTCCCCCTCCTCTATTCCCCCTCCTCTATTCCCCCTCCTCTATTCTCCCTCCTCTTTCCCTCTCCTCTATTCCCCCTCCTCTATTCCCCCTCTTCTATTCCCCCTCCTCTATTCCCCCATCCTCTATTCCTCCTCCTTTATTCCCCCTCCTCTATTCCACCTCCTCTTTTCCCCATCCTCTATTCCTCCTCCTCTATTCCCCCTCCTTTATTCCACCTCCTCTATTCCCCCTCCTCTATTCCTCCCCCTCTATTCATCCTCCTCTATTCCCCCCTCCTCTATTCCCCCTCCTCTATTCCCCCCTCCCCTATTCCTCCTCCTATATTGCCCCCTCCTCTATTCCCCCTCCTCTATTCCCCCCTCCTCTATTCCCCCTCCTCTAATCCCCCCTCCTCTATTCCTCCTCCTCTATTCCTCCTCCTCTATTCCTCCTCCTCTATTCCCCCTCCTCTATGCCTCCTCCTCTATTCCTCCTCTTCTATTCCTCCTCATCTATTCCTCCTCCTCTATTCCCCCTCATATATTCCCCCTCCTCTATTCCCACTCCTCTATTACTCCTCTATTCCCCCTCTTTTCTTCCTCCTCGATTCTTCCTCCTCTATTCCCGTCTCCTCTATTCCCCCTCCTCTATTCCTCCTCTGTTCCCCCTCTTCTATCCCCCTTCCTCTATTCCTCCCTCCTATATTCCTCCCTCCTCTATTCCCCCTTCTCTATTCCTCCCTCCTCTATTCCTCCCTCCTCTATTCCCCCCTACTCTATTCCTCCCTCCTCTATTCCCCCTCCTCTATTCCCCCCCCTCTATTCCTCTTCTGTTCCCCCTCCTCTATCCCCCTCCTCTATTCCTCCCTCCTATATTCCTCCCTCCTCTATTCCCCCTTCTCTATTCCTCCCTCCTCTATTCCTCCCTCCTATATTCCTCCCTCCTCTATTCCCCCTCCTCTATTCCTCCCTCCTCTATCCCCCCCTCTATTCCTCCCTCCTCTATTCCCCCTTCTCTATTCCTCCCTCCTCTATTCCTCCCTCCTCTATTCCTCCCTTCTCTATTCCCCCTCCTCTATTCCTCTTCTGTCCCCCCTCCTCTATCCCCCATCCTCTTTTCCCCCTCTATTCTTCCTCCTCGATTCTTCCTCCTCTATTCCCCCTCCTCTATTCCTCCTCTGTTCCCCCTCCTCTATCCCCCCTCTTCTATTCCTCCCTCCTCTATTCCCCCTCCTCTATTCCCCCTCCTCTATTCCCCCTCCTCCAACCCCCCCTCCTCTATTCTCCCTCCTCTATTCCCCCTCCTCTATTCCTCCTCCTCTATTCCCCCTCCTCTATTCCCCCTCCTCTATTCCTCCTCTGTTCCCCCTCCTCTATTCCTCCCTCCTCTATCCCCCCACCTCTATTCCCCCCTCCTCTATTCCCCCTCCTCCAACCCCCCCTCCTCTATTCCCCCTCCTCTATTCCCCCTCCTCTATTCCCCCTCCTCTATTCCCCCTCCTCTATTCCTCCTCTATTCCTCCCTCCTCTATCCCCCCACCTCTATTCCCTCCTCCTCTATTCCCCCTCCTCCAACCCCCCCTCCTCTATTCCCCCTCCTCTATTCCCCCTCCTCTATTCCCCCTCCTCTATGCCTCCTCCTGTATTCCCCCTCTATTCTTCCCTACTATATACACATTCTCTCTCTCTCTCCCCATCCCTCTCTCTCTCTCTGCATTATACCACAGACGCCTCTGTACTGTAAATCGCCATGGTAACACCGAGACAGCAGGTCAGCGTGTCACTGGAGACTATCTGTGTTCTGCGCCCTGATTGGTGCTTTGGCATTGTCACTGGGGTTTTCTGACTTGGGCGCAAAGGGACAGTTTGAAATTGACTGAGGTGGGCCGGTCCAAAATAGGGGAGGTTTGGCTAACTTTTTGTTTTACTTTGGGGAGAGATTGGGGATTTGTATTTACTTATATTATTAGGCACAGGGGAGGGTAGTGCATTTTCCCCTGGTTTACATTCCCCATTTTGCAGGTTTTACTCCATAATTTCTTCAATATAGCCACATTTCCTCATCTGCCTGCACGCTCCTCCCCTAACAAGGTGTTTTGGTATTTCCCTTATGCTCTATGCTTTTCTGCACGCTTAGTCAACTCTATCCTGCCCTCTATACATAGTGACAATAGTGGTAGGTGGATCTTTTGTCCAGATCTGCAATAGGCTAACGAGCAATCATACCACACATAAAAACATTCAAATCTGCACCAATTTTCTATAGAAATCCACAAGAACATAGAGGAATAACTGATTGGCAACCGAGAGGCCAGATGCAGAGGAGAGGCCAGGTGCAGAGGAGAGGCCAGGTACAGAGGAGAGGCCAGGTACAGAGGAGAGGCCAGGTACAGAGGAGAGGCCAGGTACAGAGGAGAGGCCAGGTACAGAGGAGAGGCCAGGTGCGGAGTAGAGGCCAGGTACAGAGGAGAGGCCAGGTACAGAGGAGATGCTAGGTACAGAGGAGAGGCCAGGTACAGAGGAGAGGCCAGGTACAGAGGAGGGGCCAGGTACAGAGGAGAGGCCAGGTGCATCATTACACATGAAAGAAGAGTGAAGACACACAGCTCAAACAAATGTAATTTACAATATATTAGGATTCCCTTACATGTAGAGCGGGTTCACCCTATTGGCACGATGCATTAGGGGGGTTTTCCTTTCACGCCAATGACCCGGTTTCACTCCCTTGTCCTGCCGTTCGGTACGTTGGTGTCAGAAGTGGGAACACCCAAAGGCTCAAGTATCTTGGTGAGGTCGCTAGGTGTTGTACAGAAGGTGTTTAGTATTATTACAAAGGGTACAACCTTTACTAGATTTTTCATGATGATTTTTTTCTCTTTTCGCTGGCACGCCTCTCTTTTCAAAATAACGTATCAGCTAATTAAGTTTGTATTGCCTTGGTGACAATGATCCTCCCTAGACTAACCTATAACAACACAATGATCCTCCCTAGACTAGACTACAACAACACAATGATCCTCCCTAGACTAGTCTACAACAACACAATGATCCTCCCTAGACTAGTCTACAACACAATGATCCTCCCTAGACTAGACTACAACAACACAATGATCCTCCCTAGACTAGTCTACAACACAATGATCCTCCCTAGACTAGTCTACAACAACACAATGATCCTCCCTAGACTAGTCTACAACAACACAATGATCCTCCCTAGACTAGTCTACAACAACACAATGATCCTCCCTAGACTAGTCTACAACAACACAATGATCCTCCCTAGACTAGACTACAACAACACAATGATCCTCCCTAGACTAGTCTACAACAACACAATGATCCTCCTTAGACTAGTCTACAACACAATGATCCTCCCTAGACTAGACTACAACAACACAATGATCCTCCCTAGACTAGTCTACAACACAATGATCCTCCCTAGACTAGTCTACAACACAATGATCCTCCCTAGACTAGTCTACAACAACACAATGATCCTCCCTAGACTAGCCTACAACACAATGATCCTCCCTAGACTAGCCTACAACAACACAATAATCCTCCCTAGACTAGTCTACAACACAATGATCCTCCCTAGACTAGCCTACAACACAATGATCCTCCCTAGACTAGCCTACAACAAACAATGATCCTCCCTAGACTAGTCTACAACAATACAATGATCCTCCCTAGACTAGTCTACAACACAATGATCCTCCCTAGACTAGCCTACAACACAATGATCCTCCCTAGACTAGCCTACAACAACACAATGATCCTCCCTAGACTAGTCTACAACACAATGATCCTCCCTAGACTAGCCTACAACACAATGATCCTCCCTAGACTAGCCTACAACAATACAATGATCCTCCCTAGACTAGCCTACAACAACACAATGATCCTCCCTAGACTAGCCTACAACACAATGATCCTCCCTAGACTAGCCTACAACACAATGATCCTCCCTAGACTAGTCTACAACACAATGATCCTCCCTAGACTAGTCTACATAACCACAATGATCCTCCCTAGACTAGCCTACATAACCACAATGATCCTCCCTAGACTAGTCTACAACACAATGATCCTCCCTAGACTAGTCTACAACACAATGATCCTCCCTAGACTATTCTACAACACAATGATCCTCCCTAGACTAGTCTACAACAACACAATGATCCTCCCTAGACTAGCCTACAACACAATGATCCTCCCTAGACTAGCCTACAACACAATGATCCTCCCTAGACTAGCCTACAACACAATGATCCTCCCTAGACTAGTCTACAACAACACAATGATCCTCCCTAGACTAGTCTACAACACAATGATCCTCCCTAGACTAGCCTACAACACAATGATCCTCCATAGACTAGTCTACACCACAATGATCCTCCCTAGACTAGCCTACAACACAATGATCCTCCCTAGACTAGCCTACAACAACACAATGATCCTCCCTAGACTAGCCTACAACACAATGATCCTCCCTAGACTAGCCTACAACACAATGATCCTCCCTAGACTAGTCTACAACAACACAATGATGCTCCCTAGACTAGTCTACAACACAATGATCCTCCCTAGACTAGCCTACAACACAATGATCCTCCCTAGACTAGTCTACAACACAATGATGCTCCCTAGACTAGTCTACAACACAATGATCCTCCCTAGACTAGTCTACAACACAATGATACTCCCTAGACTAGTCTACAGCACAATGATCCTCCCTAGACTAGCCTACAACAACACAATGATCCTCCCTAGACTAGCCTACAACAATACAATGATCCTCCCTAGACTAGCCTACAACAATACAATGATCCTCCCTAGACTAGCCTACAACAATACAATGATCCTCCCTAGACTAGCCTACAACAATACAATGATGCTCCCTAGACTAGCCTACAACACAATGATCCACCCTAGACTAGTCTACAACACAATGATCCTCCCTAGACTAGCCTACAACACAATGATCCTCCCTAGACTAGCCTACAACACAATGATCCTCCCTAGACTAGTCTACAACACAATGATCCTCCCTAGACTAGTCTACAACACAATGATCCTCCCTAGACTATTCTACAACACAATGATCCTCCCTAGACTAGCCTATAACAACACAATGATCCTCCCTAGACTAGCCTACAACACAATGATCCTCCCTAGACTAGCCTACAACACAATGATCCTCCCTAGACTAGTCTACAACACAATGATCCTCCCTAGACTAGTCTACAACACAATGATCCTCCCTAGACTAGTCTACAACACAATGATCCTCCCTAGACTAGCCTACAACACAATGATCCTCCCTAGACTACTCTACAACAATACAATGATCCTCCCTAGACTACTCTACAACAATACAATGATCCTCCCTAGACTAGTCTACAACAACACAATGATCCTCCCTAGACTAGCCTACAACACAATGATCCTCCCTAGACTAGTCTACAACACAATGATCCTCCCTAGACTAGCCTACAACACAATGATCCTCCCTAGACTAGCCTACAACACAATGATCCTCCCTAGACTAGCCTACAACACAATGATCCTCCCTAGACTAGTCTACAACACAATGATCCTCCCTAGACTAGCCTACAACACAATGATCCTCCCTAGACTAGCCTACATAACCACAATGATCCTCCCTAGACTAGCCTACAACACAATGATCCTCCCTAGACTAGCCTACAACACAATGATCCTCCCTAGACTAGCCTACAACACAATGATCATCCCTAGACTAGCCTACAACACAATGATCCTCCCTAGACTAGCCTACAACAACACAATGATCCTCCCTAGACTAGCCTACAACAACACAATGATCCTCCCTAGACTAGCCTACAACAATACAATGATCCTCCCTAGACTAGTCTACAACACAATGATCCTCCCTAGACTAGCCTACAACAATACAATGATCCTCCCTAGACTAGTCTACAACAATACAATGATCCTCCCTAGACTAGTCTACAACACAATGATCCTCCCTAGACTAGTCTACAACAACACAATGATCCTCCCTAGACTAGTCTACAACACAATGATCCTCCCTAGACTAGTCTACAACACAATGATCCTCCCTAGACTAGCCTACAACAACACAATGATCCTCCCTAGACTAGTCTACAACACAATGATCCTCCCTAGACTAGCCTACAACAATACAATGATCCTCCCTAGACTAGTCTACAACACAATGATCCTCCCTAGACTAGTCTACAACACAATGATCCTCCCTAGACTAGCCTACAACAACACAATGATCCTCCCTAGACTAGCCTACAACAACACAATGATCCTCCCTAGACTAGTCTACAACACAATGATCCTCCCTAGACTAGTCTACAACACAATGATCCTCCCTAGACTAGTCTACAACACAATGATCCTCCCTAGACTATTCTACAACAACACAATGATCCTCCCTAGACTAACCTACATAACCACAATGATCCTCCCTAGACTAGCCTACAACACAATGATCCTCCCTAGACTAGCCTACAACAACACAATGATCCTCCCTAGACTAGCCTACAACAATACAATGATCCTCCCTAGACTAGTCTACAACACAATGATCCTCCCTAGACTAGCCTACAACAATACAATGATCCTCTCTAGACTAGTCTACAACACAATGATCCTCCCTAGACTAGTCTACAACAATACAATGATCCTCCCTAGACTAGTCTACAACACAATGATCCTCCCTAGACTAGCCTACAACAACACAATGATCCTCCCTAGACTAGTCTACAACACAATGATCCTACATAGACTAGCCTACAACACAATGATCCTCCCTAGACTAGCCTACAACAATACAATGATCCTCCCTAGACTAGCCTACAACAACACAATGATCCTCCCTAGACTAGCCTACAACACAATGATCCTCCCTAGACTAGCCTACAACAACACAATGATCCTCCCTAGACTAGTCTACAACAACACAATGATCCTCCCTAGACTAGTCTACAACAATACAATGATCCTCCCTAGACTAGCCTACAACACAATGATCCTCCCTAGACTAGCCTACAACAATACAATGATCCTCCCTAGACTAGTCTACAACAATACAATGATCCTCCCTAGACTAGTCTACAACACAATGATCCTCCCTAGACTAGTCTACAACAACACAATGATCCTCCCTAGACTAGTCTACAACACAATGATCCTCCCTAGACTAGTCTACAACACAATGATCCTCCCTAGACTAGCCTACAACAACACAATGATCCTCCCTAGACTAGTCTACAACACAATGATCCTCCCTAGACTAGCCTACAACAATACAATGATCCTCCCTAGACTAGTCTACAACACAATGATCCTCCCTAGACTAGTCTACAACACAATGATCCTCCCTAGACTAGCCTACAACAACACAATGATCCTCCCTAGACTAGCCTACAACAACACAATGATCCTCCCTAGACTAGTCTACAACACAATGATCCTCCCTAGACTAGTCTACAACACAATGATCCTCCCTAGACTAGTCTACAACACAATGATCCTCCCTAGACTATTCTACAACAACACAATGATCCTCCCTAGACT
Source organism: Salvelinus fontinalis (assembly GCF_029448725.1). Classification (NCBI taxonomy): domain Eukaryota; kingdom Metazoa; phylum Chordata; class Actinopteri; order Salmoniformes; family Salmonidae; genus Salvelinus; species Salvelinus fontinalis. The sequence goes on from NC_074699.1 coordinate 1,164,559, forward strand.
AACCTACATAACCACAATGATCCTCCCTAGACTAGCCTACAACACAATGATCCTCCCTAGACTAGCCTACAACAACACAATGATCCTCCCTAGACTAGCCTACAACAATACAATGATCCTCCCTAGACTAGTCTACAACACAATGATCCTCCCTAGACTAGCCTACAACAATACAATGATCCTCTCTAGACTAGTCTACAACACAATGATCCTCCCTAGACTAGTCTACAACAATACAATGATCCTCCCTAGACTAGTCTACAACACAATGATCCTCCCTAGACTAGCCTACAACAACACAATGATCCTCCCTAGACTAGTCTACAACACAATGATCCTACATAGACTAGCCTACAACACAATGATCCTCCCTAGACTAGCCTACAACAATACAATGATCCTCCCTAGACTAGCCTACAACAACACAATGATCCTCCCTAGACTAGCCTACAACACAATGATCCTCCCTAGACTAGCCTACAACAACACAATGATCCTCCCTAGACTAGTCTACAACAACACAATGATCCTCCCTAGACTAGTCTACAACAATACAATGATCCTCCCTAGACTAGCCTACAACACAATGATCCTCCCTAGACTAGTCTACAACACAATGATCCTCCCTAGACTAGTCTACAACACAATGATCCTCCCTAGACTAGTCTACAACACAATGATCCTCCCTAGACTAGCCTACAACACAATGATCCTCCCTAGACTAGTCTACAACACAATGATCCTCCCTAGACTAGTCTACAACAATACAATGATCCTCCCTAGACTAGTCTACAACACAATGATCCTCCCTAGACTAGCCTACAACAATACAATGATCCTCTCTAGACTAGTCTACAACACAATGATCCTCCCTAGACTAGTCTACAACAATACAATGATCCTCCCTAGACTAGTCTACAACACAATGATCCTCCCTAGACTAGCCTACAACAACACAATGATCCTCCCTAGACTAGTCTACAACACAATGATCCTCCCTAGACTAGCCTACAACACAATGATCCTCCCTAGACTAGCCTACAACAATACAATGATCCTCCCTAGACTAGCCTACAACAACACAATGATCCTCCCTAGACTAGCCTACAACACAATGATCCTCCCTAGACTAGCCTACAACAACACAATGATCCTCCCTAGACTAGTCTACAACAACACAATGATCCTCCCTAGACTAGTCTACAACAATACAATGATCCTCCCTAGACTAGCCTACAACACAATGATCCTCCCTAGACTAGTCTACAACACAATGATCCTCCCTAGACTAGTCTACAACACAATGATCCTCCCTAGACTAGTCTACAACACAATGATCCTCCCTAGACTAGCCTACAACACAATGATCCTCCCTAGACTAGTCTACAACACAATGATCCTCCCTAGACTAGTCTACAACAATACAATGATCCTCCCTAGACTAGTCTACAACACAATGATCCTCCCTAGACTAGTCTACAACACAATGATCCTCCCTAGACTAGTCTACAACACAATGATCCTCCCTAGACTAGTCTATAACACAATGATCCTCCCTAGACTAGTCTAAAACACAATGATCCTCCCTAGACTAGTCTACAACACAATGATCCTCCCTAGACTAGTCTACAACAACACAATGATCCTCCCTAGACTAGTCTACAACACAATGATCCTCCCTAGACTAGTCTACACCACAATGATCCTCCCTAGACTAGCCTACAACAATACAATGATCCTCCCTAGACTAGCCTACAACACAATGATCCTCCCTAGACTAGCCTACAACAATACAATGATCCTCCCTAGACTAGCCTACATAACCACAATGATCCTCCCTAGACTAGTCTACAACACAATGATCCTCCCTAGACTAGTCTACAACACAATGATCCTCCCTAGACTAGCCTACAACACAATGATCCTCCCTAGACTAGCCTGCAACACAATGATCCTCCCTAGACTAGCCTACAACACAATGATCCTCCCTAGACTAGCCTACAACAACACAATGATCCTCCCTAGACTAGTCTACAACACAATGATCCTCCCTAGACTAGTCTACAACAACACAATGCTCCTCCCTAGACTAGCCTACGACACAATGATCCTCCCTAGACTAGCCTACAACACAATGATCCTCCCTAGACTAGTCTACAACACAATGATCCTCCCTAGACTAGCCTACAACACAATGATCCTCCCTAGACTAGCCTACAACACAATGATCCTCCCTAGACTAGCCTACAACACAATGATCCTCCCTAGACTAGTCTACAACACAATGATCCTCCCTAGACTAGCCTACAACACAATGATCCTCCCTAGACTAGCCTACAACACAATGATCCTCCCTAGACTAGCCTACAACACAATGATCCTCCCTAGACTAGCCTACAACACAATGATCCTCCCTAGACTAGTCTACAACAACACAATGATCCTCCCTAGACTAGTCTACAACACAATGATCCTCCCTAGGCTAGTCTACAACACAATGATCCTCCCTAGACTAGTCTTCAACAACACAATGATCCTCCCTAGACTAGTCTACAACACAATGATCCTCCCTAGACTAGTCTACAACACAATGATCCTCCCTAGACTAGCCTTCAACACAATAATCCTCCCTAGACTAGTCTACAACACAATGATCCTCCCTAGACTAGCCTACACCACAATGATCCTCCCTAGACTAGCCTACAACACAATGGTCCTCCCTAGACTAGTCTACACCACAATGATCCTCCCTAGACTAGTCTACAACACAATGATCCTCCCTAGACTAGTCTACACCACAATGATCCTCCCTAGACTAGTCTACAACACAATGATCCTCCCTAGACTAGTCTACAACAACACAATGATCCTCCCTAGACTAGTCTACAACACAATGATCCTCCCTAGACTAGTCTACAACACAATGATCCTCCCTAGACTAGTCTACAACACAATGATCCTCCCTAGACTAGCCTACAACACAATGATCCTCCCTAGACTAGCCTACAACACAATGATCCTCCCTAGACTAGTCTACAACACAATGATCCTCCCTAGACTAGTCTACAACACAATGATCCTCCCTAGGCTAGTCTACAACAAAATGATCCTCCCTAGACTAGTCTACAACAACACAATGATCCTCCCTAGACTAGCCTACAACAATACAATGATCCTCCCTAGACTAGTCTACAACAACACAATGATCCTCCCTAGACTAGGCTACAACACAATGATCCTCCCTAGACTAGCCTACAACACAATGATCCTCCCTAGACTAGCCTACAACACAATGATCCTCCCTAGACTAGGCTACATAACCACAATGATCCTCCCTAGACTAGTCTACAACACAATGATCCTCCCTAGACTAGCCTACAACACAATGATCCTCCCTAGACTAGCCTACAACACAATGATCCTCCCTAGACTAGCCTACAACACAATGATCCTCCCTAGACTAGTCTACAACAACACAATGATCCTCCCTAGACTAGCCTACAACAACACAATGATCCTCCCTAGACTAGGCTACATAACCACATTAAAATGAATACTGCATTAGTGTTTTCAAGTGAGTGAAATACTGTAAACTGAAGTGAAGTGAAAATGTAATTGAATAATGGCGCAAAAGCCCTGTTATCTGAATGTTTCATTCCGTCTGGATTAATTGTTGGTCTACTCTTGATCTAGATACGGCACAGAACAGGACAGTCTGGCTGTATTTTTACTGCTGATACTGATGTGCTGTCTGTTGCCCGTCATCATTCTCCCAAGTCGTCCTATATTGCTTAGCCACATAGTCTCATGCTCCTAGCAGGCCCAGTTATTCAGGAAAGACTCATTAACGTGTGTTCTGCCTCCTTAACAATCAGAGTAGCTATTCCTTGACCTCAAACGCTTCAATATTGTCTAAATATTGGTCACTTAACTTTTAAAATGTATTAATTTGATTAGGCTACTTAAAAGGTCTCCTGTAGGCTACCTGCGCATGTTCCTCCACTCCACTGTAATATAAAGAGACATCTGTTTCAACGCCCCCCCCCCCCCATACACACACAGTAAATGTCGAACTGTCCCTAATCTAGGCCGTTTGATAACCAAAGCAACTCCATTGCACTAAACCGAGATGAGCCGAGAGAGGCAGGGAGGGGTCCCGGGGAAGGAAGAGAGGTAGGTAGAGGGAGGGAGGAAGAGAGGAAGAGAGATAGAGACGGGGAAAGGTAGAGAGAAAGAGGTCAATAAGTGATGCAGAGGGGACCATGGAAACAAGATCCGTCGCTGCTGCATTGGTGTAGCGAGAGGTTTTTTACCAGCGTAGCCTATAGTCAACTATCAAATATACCGCAATGGTTTTACATACCAGTAGATAACCTTGGTGTTATTTGGTTTATGAAGTAGCGGAGGCGACCGTAATACCACTCCAGAACGAGATAAAAATAAATAAAAATAAAGACTGCGTCACGAGAGAGCACCTTCGGTCTCTCACCTGGGAGACAGCGGACAGATTAATATAGCACGCACGAGCTGACACATTTTCCACAACCCAATAAACGTGCTATTGTCGCTATGCCAACAGCTACACATGTAATATTGTGTGAAGTGTAGGCTAACAACATGAATCGGTATTTACATGGGGTCGGCGCAGCATAGATTTGTCTGTTGCGATCTACATTTCAGCACCATGGACAGGTCCCGATCTCTTACACTTTGACAGACACACCACAGCGAAGGTTCATGGCATGTAATTCCTCTCTTTTTAGATGATTGAAATGGGGGGAAATACCGTTTATTAGTCCTTTCCCGGCCACTAAAACGTGTAAATGTTCGTGTTAAAAGGCTCACTACTGAAATGAGATGGAAACGCTCTTTAAACAATCTATTGTATAAAACAACATAAGATAAAACTGATCATTATTTGTGGTCGGCTTCAGCCAAGTTGTGAAATAAAACCCAATATCTTAGTTTTAATCAATGGAAAATGAGAAAACATTATTTTTTCCTGAGGTTGAGAGCATTGCGGTCAGTGATATTTAAACGGTTGTCATGGCGTGATGTGCGGTCCGTGATATTTAAACTGTTGTCATGGCGTGATGTGCGGTCCGTGATATTTAAACTGTTGTCATGGCGTGATGTGCGGTCCGTGATATTTAAACTGTTGTCATGGCGTGATGTGCGGTCCGTGATATTTAAACTGTTATCATGGCGTGATGTGCGGTCCGTGATATTTAAACTGTTGTCATGGCGTGATGTGCTGTCCGTGATATTTAAACTGTTATCATGGCGTGATGTGCGGTCCGTGATATTTAAACTGTTGTCATGGCGTGATGTGCGGTCCGTGATATTTAAACTGTTGTCATGGCATGATGTGCGGTCAGTGATATTTAAACGGTTGTCATGGCGTGATGTGCGGTCCGTGATATTTAAACTGTTGTCATGGCGTGATGTGCGGTCCGTGATATTTAAACTGTTGTCATGGCGTGATGTGCGGTCCGTGATATTTAAACTGTTGTCATGACATGATGTGCGGTCCATGATATTTAAACTGGTATTTAAGCAATATAGATGTAACGGTTTTCTTCGTCTGAAGAACAGGATCCGGACCAAAGCGCAGCGTGGCAAGTGTTCATGCTTTTTATTGAAACTGAACACTATTAACAAAATACAAAGAGAATAACAGAAACTGAAACAGTCCTGTCAGGTGCAAAGCACTAAACAGAAAATAACTACCCACAAAAACAATGTGGGAAAAAGCTACCTAAGTATGGTTTTCAATCAGAGACAACGATAGACAGCTGCCTCTGATTGAGAACCACACCCGGCCAAACACAAAGGAATACAAAACATAGAAAATTTACATAGAATGCCCACCCAAATCACACCCTGACCAAACCAAAATAGAGACATAAAAAGCTCTCTACGGTCAGGGCGTGACAATAGACAGCATACATGGTTAATATTTGCCATTTACCTCTGCTAGATCACACTTATCAATAAAAGTGCTAATCTTTTTTTAAATAAAATGTAATTATAATCAAGACATGGGTGGAATAAATCATGTTTATCTTAAACAAATATAAATGAAAAGATTTTCATCACTATTGATGTTTATTGCTTTGAACTGAACATACTGGAAGGACAAATTTGACATAGAGTATTTTATGGGAATGATAAATGAGCCCCATTGAACACAAATTAAGGCCAGTCGACACACCACATGAGAGACAGAGTTTCTGTGTTTTGCAAATGTATTTATATAAGGGCACAAGACGAGACCCAGATGCAGACATGGGAGGCAGATGGTTTGAGTCTTGATATTTATTAAATAATCCAAAAGGGGTAGGCAAGAGAATGGTCGTGGACAGGCAAAAGGTCAAAACCAGTTCAGAGTACAGGAGGTACAGAGTGGCAGGCAGGCTCGTGGTCAAGGCAGGCGGGTACGGAGTCCAGAAAACAGGCAAGGGTCAAAAAACATGAGGACTAGCAAAAGAGAATAGAAGCAGGAGTACGGGAAAATACGCTGGTTGACTTGAAAAACATACAAGACGAACTGGCACAGATAGACAGGAAACACAGGGATAAATACACCGGGGATAATAAGCGACACCTGGAGGGGGTGGAGACAATCACAAGACAGGTGAAACAGATCAGCGTGTGACAATTAATTGCACTTGCTGTATGTGTACTGTGTCTTCCTGTCCTTCTTGGGTCCACACACATCGCAACGTTTCTTCTTGTTGCTTGTGGCTGTAATCTAGAATGATGAAAACTCTTAGTTCAGGGATTTTACTAAAATCTCATTCACTCACATACACTGCTCTACAAAAATTAAGGGAACATTCAATTTCACATTTTTTTTTTTTTACATCTATATTTCTCCTCCTGCAGGCTGATGATGAGCTGGTTGCTAACGGGCTGGTCCTGGGGCTGGTACCTGGGGCTGGTACCTGGGGCTGGTACCTGGGGCTGGTACCTGGGGCTGGTACTTGGGGCTCGTACCTGGGGCTGGTACCTGGGGCTGGTACCTGGGGCTGGTACCTGGGGCTGGTACCTGGGGCTGGTACCTGGGGCTCGTACCTGGGGCTGGTACCTGGGGCTGGTACCTGGGGCTGGTACCTGGGGCTGGTACCTGCGGCTGGTCCTGGGGCTGGTCCTGGGGCTCGTACCTGGGGCTGGTACCTTGGGCTGGTACCTGGGGCTGGTCCTGGGGCTGGCTGAGGGTCAATCTCATCCTCTTCTTCCAATTCACAGTCAGACTCCGAATTGACAGAGACATGATCCTCATATTTGGACATTTCCTCATCTTCCGTTCCTTCCACACCCGCTTCTCTCTCTGTAAAAAAATACATTCTAAGGCTCTCTGATCAGAGAATATTTTTGCCATAGTGATTGATTGTGGGTAAGGAGCCACACATGCAAAGCTATTTATTTGTTGTTTCCCTCCCCCAATTTGCACCTGGCTGGGGTAGACTGTGGGAACATACTGAATTTTTAACAATGTATCAAAATAATGTATCGAAATAATGTATTGTAATAACATTGTGCAGGTTCCCGCAAGACTTTGTGTAGTTTCACACACTACAAAGGGTAAATAGTGTGAGTAAAGTGGGAGACAGGCAGACAGGCAAGGAGGCAGACAGGTTCTTGGTGCTATGTTGAAACAGCAGGCCCAGGGAGGAGGAAGACAGGCAGGGAGAGAGACAGGCAGACAGGCAGGGAGACAGACAGGTTATTGGTGCTGTGTGTAAACAGCAGGCCCAGGGAGGAGGAAGACAGGCAAGGAGGCAGACAGGTT
>NC_074699.1:1172453-1175357 GCF_029448725.1 Salvelinus fontinalis
TCCTATAGGACACAGGTGTCAAACTCATTCCACGGAGGGCCGAGTGTCTGCGGGTTTTCGCTCCACCCTTGTACTTGATTGATGAATTAACATCACTAATTAGTTAGGAACTCCCCACACCTGGTTGTCTAGGGCTTTATTGAAAGGAAAGACCAAAAACCTGCAGACACAAGGCCCTCCGTGGAATGAGTTTGACACCCCTGCTATAGGACCTCCTGTACTAGGATCCACTGTACTAGACAGCCCTCTAACAGATCCTATAGGATCTCCTGTACTAGGATCTACTGTACTAGACAGCACTCTAACAGATTCTATAGGACCTCCTGTACTAGGATCTACTGTACTAGACAGCCCTCTAACAGATCCTATAGCACAGGTGTCAAACTCATTCCACGGAGGGCCGAGTGTCTGCGGGTTTTCGCTCCACCCTTGTACTTGATTGATGAATTAACATCACTAATTAGTTAGGAACTCCCCACACCTGGTTGTCTAGGGCTTTATTGAAAGGAAAGACCAAAAACCTGCAGACACTAGGCCCTCCGTGGAATGAGTTTGACACCCCTGTCCTATAGGATCTCCTGTACTACGATCTACTGTACTAGACAGCACTCTAACAGATCCTATAGGACCTCCTGTACTAGGATCTACTGTACTACACAGCACTCTAACAGATCCTATAGGATCTCCTGTACTAGGATCTACTGTACTAGACAGCCCTCTAACAGATCCTATAGGACCTCCTGTACTAGGATCTACTGTACTAGACAGCCCTCTAACAGATCCATATATGTCTGTCTATACCCCATATGTTCTAGCGTTACTAAAGTGTGTATAAGTCTGACTTGTTGTGCTCCTCTCATCAGGATAAGTCTGACTTGTTGTGCTCCTCTCTCCTCCTCTCACCAGGAGCCCAGATGGTAGTGACTGACCTGACAGAACCTGACAAGCGGGCAGATGCCCTTGGCAAGCTGGGCCTATGTTTTGGCATCGGCATGGTTGCCGGCTCCACCTTGGGCGGTACACTAAGCACACGCTATGGGTGAGTGAAGCACCTCAATGCTCACAGATTCTAGTCCAATCCAAGAGCTGGAATTTAGCCGTGTGACATCCCTGCTCTGGCTTTTCCAGGGAGACATTTGCTGCTTGTGTAGCTGCTGGAGGGAGCTTCATCAGCTTCCTGTTGGTTTGGACGTTTATCCCTAAACACACTAAGATACAAGCTCCACAGGACAACACAGACAGTAAGACTCTACACCTACCTCACAACACACTATTCACTCTCTAAAGGGTTTGTGCGTGCGTGTGTTTGTGTATGGGTGTGTGTGTGTGTGGTGCAAAAAATAAAACGTCTGCTTTATCTGACACTTACTGTGGCCTGTGTGACGTGGGGACATCCATAATGTGTGGTATTTGACACGTGACTTCATATGTGAGTTGCGTGTGATGTATTTTCCTGGTCCTGCAGAGAAGAGCAATGCCAAGTCAGTCTTTGACCTGGGTGAGATCACCAGACTGATGAAGTTCCCTGGTGTGGCCAAAACCTTCATGGTCAAGATCATCTCAGGTCTGCCATCAGGTGGGTGTCCTCCACTGTGACCTATAAGAGTTGTCTATTCTCCACCTGTCTTAGTTTAGACTCATCTGAGGGAGAGCTAATCACTTAGCAGGAATGTGTTGCTGTAGAACTGGAACCAGTGATGTAGTGAAAGGGTAAAAGCACGTAACACAGTTCACCTACAGATTTTATTTGGAGAATAGCATTTATGCACACTTAACACAAACCAATGTTCAGCGTTTAACAATCTTAATAAAAACTACAACACCCATCTCAACCAATGTTCAGCGTTTAACAATCTTAATAAAAACTACAACACCCATCTCAACCAATGTTCAGCGTTTAACAATCTTAATATAAACTACAACACCCATCTCAACCAATGTTCAGTGTTTAACAATCTTAATAAAAACTACAACACCCATCTCAACCAATGTTCAGTGTTTAACAATCTTAATATAAACTACAACACCCATCTCAACCAATGTTCAGTGTTTAACAATCTTAATAAAAACTACAACACCCATCTCAACCAATGTTCAGTGTTTAACAATCTTAATAAAAACTACAACACCCATCTCAACCAATGTTCAGTGTTTAATGACCTTTTTATTTATATATCTTTTTTTTTACACATCATTGTCTTTTTAGTGTGTCTGTCTGTGTTTGCATGGAGTCCTTTTTAACAACCTCAAGGGATTCTGTCTCAGGTATCTTTCAGGTCATGTTCTCTGTTATCGCCATGAACTTCTTCCAGCTGGCGCCAGAGCAGAATGGCTACCTTATGGCCTACTTTGGGATCGTGTCAATGGTATGGAGCAAGGATGCTCACGACAGATACATTTAGTCATTTAGCAGACACTCTTATCCAGAGACACATTATATTTAGTCATTTAGCTGACACTCATATCCAGAGACACAATATATTTAGTCATTTAGCAGACACTCTTATCCAGAGACACATTACATTTAGTCATTTAGCAGACGCTCTTATCCAGAGAGACTTACATGTTAGTCATTTAGCAGACGCTCTTATCCAGAGACTTACATGTTAGTCATTTAGCAGACGCTCTTATCCAGAGAGACTTACATGTTAGTCATTTAGCAGACGCTCTTATCCAGAGAGACTTACATGTTAGTCATTTAGCAGACGCTCTTATCCAGAGAGACTTACATGTTAGTCATTTAGCAGACGCTCTTATCCAGAGAGACTTACATGTTAGTCATTTAGCAGACACTCTTATCCAGAGAGACTTACATGTTAGTCATTTAGCAGACGCTCTTATCCAGAGAGACTTACATGTTAGTCATTTAGCAGACACTCTTTATCCAGAGACACTTTCATTACA
>NC_074699.1:1175580-1189750 GCF_029448725.1 Salvelinus fontinalis
ACTCTTATCCAGAGACACTTTCATTACATTTAGTCATTTAGCAGACGCTCTTATCCAGATACACATTACATTTAGTCATTTAGCAGACGCTCTTATCCAGATACACATTACATTTAGTCATTTAGCAGACACTCTTATCCAGAGACACTTTCATTACATTTAGTCATTTAGCAGACGCTCTTATCCAGATACACATTACATTTAGTCATTTAGCAGACACTCTTATCCAGAGAGACTTACATGTTAGTCATTTAGCAGACACTCTTATCCAGAGACACTTTCATTACATGTTAGTCATTTAGCAGACGCTCTTATCCAGAGAGACTTACATGTTAGTCATTTAGCAGATGATCTTATCCAGAGAGACTTACATGTTAGTCATTTAGCAGACGCTCTTATCCAGAGAGACTTACATGTTAGTCATTTAGCAGACGCTCTGATCCAGAGAGACTTACAGTTAGTCATCTTAATATATATGTGGTTGTCCCAACTAGCTCAGTCATTTTTCCTCAGTGAAGTAGTTAATCAGCTGTTAATGTTAGTAGTTAAAGACAAGTGTGAGTGTGAGTTTGTTTCTTTTGTACTCTCATTGTGGCCTCTTTTTGTTTTGTGGTATTTTGCACCTTGTGCTGCTAAATGAGCGATGACGTTGTTTGCGCGTCAGCTCGACTGGCGATCCCGTGTTCACCACGTTATTTGACTACTACGTTCCTGGTTAGGACAACACGGTGTATTTACAGTAATTCAGAGTTTAGATGGCTAAATTCTCCTGAAATATCCAGGATATCAAATCCCCTCCCTTGTGGGAACAGGATTTAATAGAGCAACTCTGGTGAGAAATGAACTTTTTTGGTCCAATTTTTCCAGGTAATCCAAGGGGGAGTGATTGGCCGGCTGACCTCAAAGTACTCTGAGAACTCACTGCTTCTCCTCTCCATCGGCATGTCAAGTCTGGTGGGCCTGGCTCAGGTATAGAGGATTCATTTCATCTTGTGATAAATGCAGGGTTGTATATATTCACCGTAGCAAAACATAAAAAATAAAAAAAAGAAACGTACACAAAACATTTTTTTTTAAAGGGGGAAAAGCACTTGGACAGTTTCACAGTCTCTCCCCGTTTCAGTTGTTTTATTTCCGTTTGGTGCCTAATGAATATGACCCTTTTGTAAAACCTTTGATCTTAAAAGGTTAAGGTTTCGTTCTCTCCTTGGCAGGTCTTCATGGCTAACGTGTTTCAGTTCTGCTTCATCGTTCTCCCCATGATGTTCTCTCTCAGCGTGTTCAACGTCATCACTGACAGCATGCTGACAAAGACTGTGCCTTCCTCCGATACCGGTGAGACAATTAAGCGTTTCAAAGACATATGTTGAGAAATGTGAAGGGGGGGCATCAGTTAAACAGTAAATCATTGCCTAACCTAACAACAACAAAACAACTTTTACAAAAAATCCCCTACCGAGAATCACACTTGGTGTCGTAACATTCTGAAAGAAACAGTTTAGCATTGAAGTGCATCTTCTGTCTGTTTTGCTCTGGACATTTTTCTGATTGGTTCTCTTCACTCTTCTGCAGGCACGATGCTGGGCCTGTGTGCCTCTGTGCAGTCTCTGCTCCGCACCATCGGCCCCACGATTGGAGGCTTCTTGTATCACAACTACGGAGTGGCCTCTTTTGGGTTCATCCAGTTTGTCGTGAACATGGTCGTGTTTGTGTTTATGCTTAGAAACATGGTCAACAGCAAAGATGAGCATAGAGAATGACATTCCACCGACTTAAATACATAGGGCATTTTAGAAGTGACCTAAATATAGTTTTATATTATCAGAGAATTTTATTATATTTCTATAATGGACAAAAGTATAAAATGCAACAATTTCCTAGATTTTACTGAGTTACAGTTCATATAAGGAAATCAGTTGATTGAAATATATTCATTAGGCCCTAATCAATGGATTTCACATGACTAGGAATACAGATATGCATCTCTTGGTCAAAGATGCCTTAAAAAAAGGTAGGGACGTGGATCAGAAAACCAGTCAGTATCTGGTGGGACCACTATTTGCCTCATGCTGATTGTGGCCTGTGGAATTTTGTCCCACACCTCTTCAATGGCTGTGTGAAGTTGCTGGATATTGGCTGGGAACTGGAACACTGTCGTACACATTGATCCCGAGCATCCCAAACATGCTCAATGGGTGACATGTCTGGTGAGTATGCAGGCCATGGAAGAACTGGGACAATTTCAGCTTCCAGGAATAGTGTACAGATCCTTGCAACATGAGGCTGTGCATTATCATTCTGAATTATGAGGTGATGGCGGTGAATGAATGGCACGACAATGGGCTTCAGGATCTCGTTACACGTATCTTTGTGCATTCAAATTGCCATCGATAAAATGCAATTGTGTTCATTGTCCGTAACTTATGCCTGCCCATACCATACCACCACGGGGCACTCTGTTCACATCAGCAAACCGCTCGCACACACGCCGCCATACACGTGGTCTGCGGTTGTGAGGCCGGTTGGATGTACAGCCTAATTCTCTAAAATGACATTGAGGTGGCTTATGGTAGAGAAATTAACATTAAATTCTCTGGCAACAGCTCTGGTGGACATTCCTGCAGTCACATGCCAATTGCACACTTCCTCACAACTTGAGACGTCTGTGGCATTTTGTTATGTAAAAAAAACGGCACATTTGAGTGGCCTTTTATTGTCCCCAGCACAAGGTACACCTTTGTAATGATCATGCCGTCTAATCAGCTTCATGATGTCACACCTGTCCGGTGGATGGATTATCTTGGCAAAGGAGAAATGCTCAATAACAGGGACGTAAACAAATTTGTGCACAACATTTGAGAAATAAGCTTTTTGTGCGTATGGAACATCTCTGGGAGCTTTAATTTCAGCTCGTGAAGTGTTGCGTTTATTTTTGTTCAGTGTATATTGCCGACAGCTTAGTTCTATTTTTTTTATTTTATATACAGTATATCTGAATATTGTACTTGTGATTTGATATTCAATAAACAGGAACGTTCAGAAGAACAGTTGTTTACTGGAGATGCCACTTACATATAAAATCCTTTGTTGATTCTGCAGATGTGATTTTTGTGTTTCTGTCAAACAGAAGGTGTGCGTGTGTGTGGGGCATTAAACCCAATCTATAAGTAACTAGTAGATGGTCACTGCTGTAGTTGTATTAGCTCTACAGAATCTCAATTTAATATTTGCTCAACCATTTCAATAACTGAAGATACAAAATAAATGTTTTGTTAAAATGTTTATTTCAAAGTCTCACACATTCCATATTCCTATAAAATATTTCTCATCCCTCTGCTATCGTTGCAACATGCCTAACACCTGCTCAAAGCATGTTATTTTGTCATGTAAAAGACCAAAACCCCCAAGGAAGCCTCTGTAACAAATGTTTCTGTAATCATCTCTGCATTGCAATCGTGCATTAATTCAACTTCACTGTCTATCAACTTCACTGTCCTCTCAGTCATAATATCAGAATAAAAAAAGGAATGATATGCAGTCATGATGGAGAGGGGGAACTGAAACCTCAGTGGACGGCTGTATGACACGCTGCCAACCAATAACAGCACTTTGCAGTGGAGAGCTAAAACTATCATGGTGTGACTAGTCAATCTACAGCACATGGAAGCCTGGACCAACAAAGGGTTTCAGAGGACTCATTTCCCCTTTCAACAGACAACCTGTTGCCTACAGGGATAGTTCACCTGAATGTCATCATGTTTTCAGCTTGCAGGTTGTCGTCGGGCCAGGGAGAGTCTACAACTAGTAGGTTATTATTACTTAGCTAAAACAACCACAGACAGACACACTTCATCATCGCTATCGATTACCCCCAGGTGTGGTTTTACGCAGACTTCATTTTGGCACGCAATTTAGTTAAAGCTAAAACAAGTGAAACTGAGGTTATCAATACCAATCTTAGCCGCTGGTAGCTGTAGGAAAGTAACAATCTAAACCGTAGTTGTGGTCAATCACCAAAAAAACAAACAAAATGTATCAATTAGTGATTTTGATTGAGCCAACCGTTTAAAGTGACCCCATGGAGTGCAGTGCAAAGGAGCCCAGGTTTTGTCCCAAGGTCTTAAAACCACTGGGAGAGTGGATTCATCTCCTCACCTTCCACCTGCTCTCATGTAAAAGAGGAGAGGAGAAAGAAAATAACCCGCCACCATATTACCTTCACCGTCCTGACGTGTCAACTCAGAGGAGGCTAACAAAGAGATCATTCTTTAGACTATTGAAACACACCCAGGGTCTCAGGCCTCAGCATCACCAATAGTCAGGCCCTTCAGGAATTCAGTGATTTTTTGTGTGTAATTTGCCGAGAGAAAAAAACAAGCTTTATTTTGCTGCTGTAATTCTGCATGAGGGAAAAGTTTTGTCGTGTGGCTTGGATGAACTATATTATGCGGCAAATGTGAGGTGATTGGTTGAAATGGCAAGCGCTCTTTTTTGTACTGCGGTGATGGGTACATTTTATGCGATAACATTGCGACGATTTGGCTGTTTTATTCAGAAATAGTGCGGTGATTGGTCAAATTTGCAAGCCCTCACATAATATGCAGGGAATTGTTGATTTAGCAAAAAAATGGATTGGAGGAACTGAATAACGACAAATGAGAACAGAACTATCGCTATGGGCGGAGCGCGGGAGGGGCGGAGCAGCGTCCTCCAGGGGGCGCGTTCAGCAGGACGCAACGTTTCGGGAACGCTCAGATAGAAATATAATGTAGAACAAACATGCTTCTCTCTGACGTGTAGATTAAGGAATCATGTCGGCTCCAATAGTGGCGTAACTATCTGCAACATTCCAGAACGTTTGACAACTGAACGTGGCCCAGGACTCTCAGCAGCCATTCTGATTGGTCTGGAGATACTCTTGGTGCAGTTTCTCCTGGACCTCGTAGAGTTTCCGCAGCTTCTTGGTCTGTCCCTTACTGAGATCCTTCCCCTCCACATCACGCGTGGGGAAACCCTGTTGGAGGAGCAGAACGGGCCTGTCAAAACAATTGATATTCAATAAAGTCTTGTAGCCACTCAAGATATCAAGGAGGTATACAATTGTTGTATATTTACCGTTTCATCAAAGCCGGAATACTTGTCTGTTTCAGAGCGGAACATATCGCACGGGGAGATTTTCATCTTTGCAAGTTTGGCCAACTGTGATGAAACAACCATGAACAGAGCCACATCAATATACCTGCATTATTACTGCTCTCAGATCAGTTAGTAGAGGGGACACTTCAATATAACTACATTATTACTGCTCTCAGATCAGTTAGCAGAGGGGACACATCAATATAACTACATTATTACTGCTCTCAGATCAGTTAGCAGAGGGGACACATCAATATACCTACATTATTACTGCTCTCAGATCAGTTAGCAGAGGGGACACATCAATATACCTACATTACATTTTTACATTTGACATTTTAGTCATTTAGCAGACGCTCTTATCCAGAGCGACTTACAGTAGAGTGCATACATATATTTTATTACATTTGACATACTGAAACAAGGATATCCCTACCGGCCAAACCCTCCCTAACCCGGACGACGCTATGCCAATTGTGCGTCGCCCCACGGACCTCCCGGTTGCGACAGAGCCTGGGTGCGAACCCAGCCCAGCCTGGGCGCGAACCCAGAGACTCTGGTGGCGCAACTAGCACTGCGATGCAGTGCCCTAGACCACTGCGCCACCCGGGAGGTATGTAGACATGAGGCTGGTAACATCAGTATTACTGCGCTCAGATCAGTTAGTGGAGGACTCGGAAGACAGTGTTCCTGCCATAGATAAAGGACTCTCCCATTGAGGGAATTCCACCAAAGATGAGTCCTCCTCTATCCATCTCTATGGTCCTACTAACCTCCTGCTCCTGCTTCTTCTTGGCAGCCTCCTCTTTCTTGTTCTTCTTCTCGTCCTCCATCTTCTTTTTCTCATTCCTCTCCCTTAGCAGGGTCTCTTTATCCACCAGCTTCACCACAGTGGGAAGACCTAACAATGACAAGACAACACAGCCAGTCATCACTGTGGCTGCTACTAGTTTTCGCTGATCTATAGAGTGTGTGTGTGTGTGTACATATTGTGGTCAGTGCATTTACCTTCATGGTCTTCTAGGCGCACCCCCAGCTCAGGTAAGGTGTCATTACGGACCACGTCACACAGCTGTAGCACCTCTGTCACTGAGAACACAGGCAGAGTCAGTCACCACGTCTACAAGCCTCACATTTCTAGCGGCAGACAACTGTGTTAAATTAGTAGTATTTTTGTTGAATGACTTGGGAGGGAGGAAGTATTTACCATTGTGTTCTCTGGCGATTTTGCGAACAGATTCTCTGAAGTCTGACAGCACCTTCAGATAGGGCATCACTGTGGTCTCCATCTGCAAGCAGCCTCAGTTAGCTAGACTAGAAACGGCCACAGAATCACAACGTCTACGAGAACACGGATATAATAACAATATGCTTTATTTTAAAATACAAAGTGACTTAGTCATACATACATACATACTGTACATACATACATCTGGGTGATCCCGGGAATCAAACCCTCCATCCTGGTGTTGCAAACAACATACACTACCAACTGAGCGACAGAGGACCACTACAAACTGATGAGAAATGGTGGTGGCCAATCCCAACAGTATATCATGTTGAAAGCACCTGGACTGCCAAGAAGCAGCCTGGTATCTCCAGGGCAATACTTACATCCACATGGTGACCATCTCCTCCCACTGGGAATCCAATAGGCTCGGACCCTTCAATGGCCCCAAAGGTCTACAACACAGACGGGCTTAGAGAATGTCATCAGAACAAAGGATGTGGTCTTCTGATAATTAAAAGGACTGAATAGGTTACTATCATACCGCTTAGCTATAGTGGTGTAAATATCATGTGACCCGGTTTCACTTTCTACATCGCGTCTCATTTTTAATACTGAATGTATTCACGAGATGTATGTGATGGCACCGTTGTTTAGTCATGCCATTCACAATGGGTTTATCTGGCACAGCCGACATCAGCTCTGGTCTTGTGACTGTAATACTGGGGTGTATTCACTAGGAACCAAATGGAACCAAATGGAACCAAATGGATCCAAACATAAACGAAACAGGGAGGAACTGAATTTGTCCAATAGAAACTCATTTTGGCGACACATATTTTTTTTTTTGCTATGGTGCAAAACATTCTGCAACAGTGTGCAATGAATGAACACACCCCCTGGTATGCTGCACAAGCTCTCCCTCACCTTGAGCATGTCAGTCAGGTAGAGAGCGATGCTCTTCATCAGCATGCGGTTGGGCTGCAGCTTGGACCTCTTCCTACTGGCTATGTAGGTGTTGCTCTGGGTCACCAGCGCCCTCATCTCCTCCATGGTGCTGCGCGTGTCCACGTTGTCACACAGCGCCTCGTGGACTGCTGCCTTCCTCTCATAGAAACTGCAGACAGGGACAGTGGGGGGGCGGGGTTTACTCTCATAGAAACTACAGACAGGGACAATGGAAGAGTGGGGGGGGGTTTACTCTCATAGAAACTACAGACAGGGACAATGGAGGAGTGGGGGGGTTACTCTCATAGAAACTACAGACAGGGACAATGGGGGGGCGGGGTTTACTCTCATAGAAACTACAGACAGGGACAGTGGGGGGGCGGGGTTTACTCTCATAGAAACTACAGACAGGGACAATGGAGGAGTGGGGGGGGGGGGTTACTCTCATAGAAACTACAGACAGGGACAATGGAGGAGTGGGGGGGGGGGGGTTACTCTCATAGAAACAACAGACAGGGACAATGGAGGAGTGGGGGGGGGGGGTTACTCTCATAGAAACTACAGACAGGGACAATGGAGGAGTGGGGGGGGGGGGGGGGGTTACTCTCATAGAAACTACAGACAGGGACAATGGAGGAGTGGGGGGGGGGGGGGTTACACTCATAGAAACTACAGACAGGGACAATGGAGGAGTGGGGGGGGGGGGGGGTTACTCTCATAGAAACTACAGACAGGGACAATGGAGGAGTGGGGGGGGGGGGGGTTACTCTCATAGAAACTACAGACAGGGACAATGGAGGAGTGGGGGGGGGGGTTACTCTCATAGAAACTACAGACAGGGACAATGGAGGAGTGGGGGGTTACTCTCATAGAAACTACAGACAGGGACAATGGAGGAGTGGGGGGGGGGGGGGTTTACTCTCATAGAAACTACAGACAGAGACAATAGAGGAGTGGGCGGGGTTTACTCTCATAGAAACTAGACAGACAAGCCCAATGTGAGTGGGGTTTCCTCTCTAGTCTACACAGGGAGCTGCCATCAGGGGGCAGTCATTCACAACAGATGATTAAGTGGTACATTGTTTGAGTATTCCCTCACACCTGCAACATGGGGTTGTCATAAAACATGACATTACATGGAATGACAAATGACTACTAAGGTCATATCAGCACTCTTGACCAAAATCCTGTTAGGAAGCTTGAAACACTGAAACCTTATTGAAGCTTTCAGATGTTTACATTTGTGTGCCATGCCTCATAAGACAGGTTCCAAAAAAAGGTAATTCCAGGTCACAAGCTCCAAGGGACTTTAACAACCCCATAACGAAGGCATTATTACCAAACCTTCAAAACGAAGTCGTATCGATTATTAACACCGGGCTTGTGACGTTTCTCCTCTCACCTCTCGTTGAGCTCCATCTCTGCTGCCTCCCACTTCTCAAACTGTCCGGTGACGTCACAGGGAGCTCGGAGAATGTCTTTGACGTTGAGGAAAAACTCCTGTTGAGGAGAGGAAGACTAAATGAAAAACTCCTGTGAGGAGAGGAAGACTAACTGAAAAAGAAAGTCCCCTTGTGGTCAACGGACTCAAACAGGTGCACTTTGAGTCCTCCGAGCCGGAGAGTAGAAGAAGAAAAACTAAAACAATTTCATGAAAATAAACACTGCTACACTAACACGCTAGCTGCTCCTGTAGACTTCCAGTCACTGCACTAACTCTAGTTGGCGATGGCCCTATCAGAGCCGGCGCCAGAATGAATCAGTTGGACAGGCATTTGACTTCCACAACTGACAGAGACAAGCGCCAACAAGCAGCCGAGAGAGCGAAACAGCGCCCCTCTGTCTCAGTATGTGTAGCCCATGTATCTGATGCTATCTGGCCAAAAACAGTATGGCATGTCATAAATGTTTTAAATGGGTTTTATAGTAAAGAAATGTAATTTAACTGAAAACATGCATTACCTTTCAATGTGGCATGAACACAACCAGTCATGTTTTCATCCGATTGTTAAACAAATCACTTTAAAAAAGTAGGTTACCTTTGTAGATTCGTCCCAAATAGTTACAGCATCCGAACAGTGCACCGGGCAACTTTCCTTCAATTCACAAGTGTCTGAAACTATCTCACCGGAGAAAACATCCCAGCGGGCAAAGCAGCGCCTTATTACATGTAGCCCAGGTATCTGATGCAGTCTGCCCCAAAAAATGATAACATGGGCCACACATACTGACACAGAGGGGCGCTGTTTCGCTCGCTCAGATGCTTGTCAGCATCCGTCACTCAAATAAATAATCAATATTGAAATATTTTATTTAGACGAGCAAGGAGGTACGGTAGTGTGGGCCAGGCCCCCTAAGACCTGCCCATAACGCAGGCCCTGGGCTCCAGAAACTACCTTCAAACTACACACAGAGACATAAAAGGACTTAGATGCCAAAATGTGGACCTACCCGTTTAAGACTATAGAGGAGCACCTCTGGGCTATATTATCACTTACATTCAGGAATTTCTCGTAGTGGACAGCTGACTCCATGGTGTTGGAGGAGTAATCCAGGGTGTCCTTCCAGGAATGCATCAGGAAGGCTAGACGGAGCTGCCGAGCTGAGGGGAACACACAGAACAGCTGTTAGCTTGCACACACACACACACACACATTGCCATAACATAATGCTGTTGTTTTAGTGGCTACTGAGAAGTAGCTTCACCTGTGTTCTTCGCCAGGGCATCCTTGATGGTGATGAAGTTCTTGAGAGATTTGGACATCTTGCAGCCTGCGATGGTCAGGTGACCAGTGTGCAGGAAGTAGCGAACCCAGTGGTCGTTCTCAAAGTAAGCCTGCGTGGACAAGTCTCCTGCTTGTTATTCAACTTGAATACTACGGTTACATTCCAATTCCCTACCGTTCTCCCCGAAGTGTACACTTTCACTTGCCCTTGTGGACTTTGCTGCTACTATAGGCCAATGCTTTCAAATCCTAGAGGGGGAGTGAACAAGTGCACACTTGGGAGTACACAAACGGACCACCGTCCATGTCATAGAAACAGATCACTTGAGAATAAACCCTTACCTCGGACTGAGCCAACTCATTATCGTGATGGGGGAATCGGAGGTCAAACCCTCCTCCGTGGATGTCCATGGACTCTCCCAAGATGGAACCAGCCATAGCGGAACATTCGATATGCCAGCCAGGCCGTCCCTTTCCCCAGGGTGAGTCCCAGGACGGCTCCCCCGGCTTAGAGGCCTTCCACAGGGCAAAGTCATTCTGCGACCTCTTCTCACTGAGCTGGTCTGCTGAGACACTCAGATCTCCTGCAGGACACAGCGGACAACCAATAACTCACATACATTGTAGCAGTTAGTTTAAAAAAAAAAAGTGCTTTATAAATGATTGATATTATTACCCTCTCCCTCCTGCAGAGCTTTCATGTCACCGACCGCTTCAGGTACCAGCTTGCCGTACGCGTGCTTCTGGCTGGTGTCAAACTTGGCTGTGTCAAAATAAACTGAACCGTTGGACTCGTACCTGCCGACGGGAAAATAAAAACAACCCCACAGAGATAGAGGGATGAACAAAGAGTTGTTTTAAAACTAATTCGAGGAGGGGGGGCTGAATGATAACAGAGACCATCTCTCCCTTACCCGAAGCCATTGTCTAGGATCTTCTTCACAAAGTCCACGATCTCTGGGCAGTACTCGCTGACGCGGGTGAGTACGTCCGGGGGAAGGATCTGGGGGGGGGGGCGTTTGTTCACAGAATAGGTGGGGGAATCAGTCATTTTAACAATCATCCCCAGATTGGCACTAGAAAAGTAGTCATTTTAATTGTAAAATATGATTAACAATTAGAAACATTAATGTTACATTACTGCTGAAATACTGTATGGTTTATGTGATAGGACCCTGTGTTTTTGCATAATCGTGTGACATAAGATTTGATCCTGTGTTTGAACTCTTATCCAGAATGAGAAGACATGATCTGAGGATGGTGCTGAACCCTCTGACATTAAAAGACAAGGGGACAGTTTGATGAAAACTCTTCACATAAAAAAAGGTTCAAATTCAGGTCATGTGACATAATAGTTGAGTTTCCACCTACATTCAAGATTGCTCATCTTTGAGCGTCGACACTAGAAAAGGTCATAGTAAAATACAATGAACAATTCATTATAAATATAAATGTTATATGAATGATAAAATATGGGTTGTGTGTGCTTCCACCTACATTCAAGGCGTCCATGTCGTTGTGGTACTCCCCTTCCCAGAACTTTGGAAGAAGAGAGAAGATGGAGTTCTCGGTCACTTGACTGCCAAATTGAGCATCCAACCAATCAGACAGCAGGTCTTTGGCCTTCTCCAGTAACACCTTCAAAAAGAACAAAAGAACACATTTGACTTCTGTTGTCTCTGGTGTTCTTTTTCGTAAAGTGCGTCGCAAAGGAGGATGGTGGCACCTTAATTGGGGAGGACGGGCTCGTGGTAATGACTAGAGCAGCATCAGTGGAATGGTATTAAATACATCAAAGACATGGTTTCCATGGTTTCCAGGTGTTTGATGCCATTCCATTTGCGTTGTTCTGGGCTTCTACACCTGCATTGCTTGCTGTTTGGGGTTTTAGGCTGGGTTTCTGTACAGCACTTTGAGGTATCAGCTGATGTAAGATGTGCTTTATAAATACATTTGATTTGATTTATGAGCCGTTCTCCCCTCAGCAGCCTCCACTGGACTGTGTGGAGACAATCAAATGTGACTTGACTAGGTAGCTCAGTCCAAACCTCTGGAAGTGTATTAGGAACCGTAGAGATCCATGTTGTACAGCAGAGAGGAGATCTTACCTGAGCCAGGCGTTGTATGTCAGCCTCCCCAGCCTTGCTCTCCACCGCCCCCTGCAGGGGTCCCAGGGCAGCAGCGACGGCAGAGTCCAGCCTCTCCAGCATCTGTTTCTTGTCTGGGTCTGTGGTCTCGGCCAGCTTGGCCTGGAAGGGCTGCAAATGATATGGAGTGAATGGGATGTTAGATGTGGTAATGTGACATCCAGCGCCAAAGCTCACCACTCTCTCTATATATGGGACGGTTCATTCTCACCCCCCACACAGGGGTGAACTTTAGAACCTGAGAGTATGCCCAGGACATGCCACTGTTCCACAGATGACCAATCACGCAGCCACACCTGGAAATAGTGACTGATTCATTTGTCATTAACTTTGTAGACACTATAAAAAAGTTTGATGTCTTACCCCTCTGGCACTAAGGACATCCTGTAGTATCTGGGCAGCCGCTGGCTTCTTCTCCCTGTACTGTTCCAGGAGGTAGTTCTGTCTGGCCCGCCTGATGATCTGACAGACAGACAAATGATCACTAACCATTCAGCCAACGGTTCAGTTTTCACAACATGTTGTTTTGTACCACTGCTGGTTACCTTGTCATCTATGTCAGTAATGTTCATACAGTAGAACACGTCATATTTGAAATAGTTCATCAGAATCCTTCGGAGGATATCAAAAGATATGTAAGATCTGAAAAACAAAAAAGGAATCAAATCATTTGGACACACATCTTAACATTCAAATTGAAACTGATTTAAAAGGTTCTACAGCAGGAAATAGTCTTAGTTCTTAGACTATTATTTTCCAGAACAGTTATAAGTCAGGAAAGTATGACCCTTGTTCCATCAAAATGTCATTATCAAAATGTAATCATTAAAGATGCACTATGCAGAAATCACTCCTCCATTTACTGGTTGCTAAAATTCAAATAGTTTGCCTAATTTCAGTTTGTGACAAAATAAACAAGTGTAGTGTAGAGACTCATTGTACCATCTAAACCACTGAAATATATTTTCCATCACCACAAACGGTTGTGTTTTCAGCTGTTTGAAGCTGGTGTACAAAACCGAAAGTAAAAGATGCAAAAACAAAACTTAAGAACGGGCAGCATAGAAATATCACACATAGAAAAATTGTCTAAGAAGCTGTAGATCTGTTCTATGTGAATTTGGTCGGGTCGGTCAGGTACATACTGCACCTTTAAAATCATTTAAATGCCAGTTAGGTGAGCCCTTATTAGGTTTGCCACCTCACCTGCATTTTCATGACATATTTTTGTTTTTTTCTTCTATTTGTGACTACTGGACTAAACCTATTGGACAATACCTATTGGACCATAAACTAAACCTATTGGACTATATCTATTGGACTATAGACTATACCTACTGGACTAGACTAAACCTATTGGACTATATCTATTGGACCATAAACTAAACCTATTGGACTATATCTATTGGACTATAGACTATACCTACTGGACTAGACTAAACCTATTGGACTATAGATGATACCGTTTGGAGTATACGTATTGGACTATAGACTAAACCTATTGGACTATAGACTATACCTATAGCCAGAAGCCTGAATCTAATGTGACCAGCTAGTACCATTTATGGTTATACCACCGTATTACTGGAAACGGTTTAATTGTGCTTTCGCTTTCACAATGAATGTCACCTTTTAATGTACCCATCCGGTGTATGTGACAATAAAACATTTATTATTATTATTATCCTCAGAACATGAGTCATGACAAGCGCTGGAGTAGCTATGAGTATTCTGTGAAAATAGTAATGACCGTGGTGTACCGAGCATCACAAAGCCAACAGTACAACGGGCAGGACTATTGACTATACCTATTGGACAATAGACTATACATATTCTATACCTATTGGACAATACCTATTGGACTATAGACTATACCTATTGGACAATACCTATTGGACAATAGACTATACCTATTGGACAATAGACTATACATATTCTATACCTATTGGACAATACCTATTGGACTATAGACTATACCTATTGGA